>NW_028251489.1:0-66465 GCF_964263255.1 Lissotriton vulgaris | reverse complement strand
ATCCATCACCATTGTTTAGCTCACTGCACCATCCCAGCTCAGAACCTGGCTATATGCAAATTAGTCTGTCCCTGGCCCAGTGCATCATGGGAACAGGGCAGACCAAACTACCAAGCCAATTCTTATACTGGGAAGGAAACAAGCTTCCGGGGACCGGTTTCTGGCATTTCAGCCGGCTTCGGCCCGGCTTGCTTGAATCCTGATGGTGCAATGAGCAAGGGACTCACATCTGAGTATACCCTTCCACGCTTATGGTGGACAAAAAAGATTCAGAAAAGGGGGTGGTGATGAACAGAGTGTCTGAATTAAGCAGACCACTCTTACCCAGTCCAAAGATCAGGGCTTGATCCATCACCGTTTTTTAGCTCACTGCACCATCCCAGCTCAGAACCTGGCTATATGCAAATTAGTCTGTCCCTGGCCCAGTGCATCATGGGAACAGGGCAGACCAAACTACCAATCCAATTCTTATACTGGGAAGGAAACAAGCTTCCGGGGACTGGTTTCTGGCATTTCAGCCGTCTTCGGCCCGGCTTCCTTGAATCCTGATGGTGCAATGAGCAAGGGACTCACATCTGAGTATACCCTTCCACGCTTATGGTGGACAAAAACGATTCAGAAAAAGGGGTAGTGATGAACAGAGTGTCTGAATTAAGCAGACCACTCTTACCCAGTCCAAAGATCAGGGCTTGATCCATCACCGTTTTTTAGCTCACTGCACCATCCCAGCTCAGAACCTGACTATATGCAAATTTGTATGTCCCTGGCCCAGTGCATCATGGGAACAGGGCAGACCAAACTACCAAGCCAATTCTTATACTGGGAAGGAAACAAGCTTCCGGGGACCGGTTTCTGGCATTTCAGCCGTCTTCAGCCCGGCTTGCTTGAATCCTGATGGTGCAATGAGCAAGGGACTCACATCTGAGTATACCCTTCCACGCTTATGGTGGACAAAAACGATTCAGAAAAGGGGGTGGTGATGAACAGAGTGCCTGAATTAGGCAGACCACTCTTACCCAGTCCAAAGATCAGGGCTTGATCCATCACCGTTTTTTAGCTCACTGCACCATCCCAGCTCAGAACCTGGCTATATGCAAATTAGTCTGTCCCTGGCCCAGTGCATCATGGGAACAGGGCAGACCAAACTACCAAGCCAATTCTTATACTGGGAAGGAAACAAGCTTCCGGGGACCGGTTTCTGGCATTTCAGCCGTGTTCAGCCCAGCTTGCTTGAATCCTGATGGTGCAATGAGCAAGGGACTCACATCTGAGTATACCCTTCCACGCTTATGGTGGACAAAAACGATTCAGAAAAGGGGGTAGTGATGAACAGAGTGTCTGAATTAAGCAGACCACTCTTACCCAGTCCAAAGATCAGGGCTTGATCCATCACCGTTTTTTAGCTCACTGCACCATCCCAGCTCAGAACCTGGCTATATGCAAATTAGTCTGTCCCTGGCCCAGTGCATCATGGGAACAGGGCAGACCAAACTACCAAGCCAATTCTTATACTGGGAAGGAAACAAGCTTCCGGGGATTGGTTTCTGGCATTTCAGCCGTCTTCGGCCCGGCTTGCTTGAATCCTGATGGTGCAATGAGCAAGGGACTCACATCTGAGTATACCCTTCCACGCTTATGGTGGACAAAAACGATTCAGAAAAGGGGGTGGTGATGAACATAGTGTCTGAATTAAGCAGACCACTCTTACCCAGTCCAAAGATCAGGGCTTGATCCATCACCGTTTTTTAGCTCACTGCACCATCCCAGCTCAGAACCTGGCTATATGCAAATTAGTCTGTCCCTGGCCCAGTGCATCATGGGAACAGGGCAGACCAAACTACCAAGCCAATTCTTATACTGGGAAGGAAACAAGCTTCCGGGGACCGGTTTCTGGCATTTCAGCCGTCTTCGGCCCGGCTTGCTTTAATCCTGATGGTGCAATGAACAAGGGACTCACATCTGAGTATACCCTTCTACGCTTATAGTGGACAAAAACGATTCAGAAAAGGGGGTGGTGATGAACAGAGTGTCTGAATTAAGCAGACCACTCTTACCCAGTCCAAAGATCAGGGCTTGATCCATCACCGTTTTTTAGCTCACTGCACCATCCCAGCTCAGAACCTGGCTATATGCAAATTAGTCTGTCCCTGGCTCAGTGCATCATGGGAACAGGGCATACCAAACTACAAAGCCAATTCTTATACTGGGAAGGAAACAAGCTTCCAGGGACCGGTTTCTGGCATTTCAGCCGTCTTCAGCCCGGCTTGCTTGAATCCTGATGGTGGAATGAGCAAGGGACTCACATCTGAGTATACCCTTCCACGCTTATGGTGGACAAAAACGATTCAGAAAAGGGGGTGGTGATGAACAGAGTGCCTGAATTAGGCAGACCACTCTTACCCAGTCCAAAGATCAGGGCTTGATCCATCACCGTTTTTTAGCTCACTGCACCATCTCAGCTCAGAACCTGGCTATATGCAAATTAGTCTGTCCCTGGCCCAGTGCATCTTGGGAACAGGGCAGACCAAACTACCAAGCCAATTCTTATACTGGGAAGGAAACAAGCTTCCGGGGACCGGTTTCTGGCATTACAGCCGTCTTCGGCCCGGCTTGCTTGAATCCTGATGGTGCAATGAGCAAGGGACTCACATCTGAGTATAACCTTCCACGCTTATGGTGGACAAAAACGATTCAGAAAAGGGGGTAGTGATGAACAGAGTGTCTGAATTGAGCAGACCACTCTTACCCAGTCCAAAGATCAGGGCTTGATCCATCACCGTTTTTTAGCTCACTGCACCATCCCAGCTCAGAACCTGGCTATATGCAAATTAGTCTGTCCCTGGCCCAGTGCATCATGGGAACAGGGCAGACCAAACTACCAAGCCAATTCTTATACTGGGAAGGAAACAAGCTTCCGGGGACCGGTTTCTGGCATTTCAGCCGTCTTCGGCCCGGCTTGCTTGAATCCTGATGGTGCAATGAGCAAGGGACTCACATCTGAGTATACCCTTCCACGCTTATGGTGGACAAAAACGAGTCAGAAAAGGGGGTGGTGATGAACAGAGTGTCTGAATTAAGCAGACCACTCTTACCCAGTCCAAAGATCAGGGCTTTATCCATCACCGTTTTTTAGCTCACTGCACCATCCCAGCTCAGAACCTGGCTATATGCGAATTAGTCTGTCCCTAGCCCAGTGCATCATGGGAACAGGGCAGACCAAACTACCAAGCCAATTCTTATACCGGAAAGGAAACAAGCTTCCGGGGACCGTTTTCTGGCATTTCAGCCGTCTTCAGCCCGGCTTGCTTGAATCCTGATGGTGCAATGAGCAAGGGACTCACATCTGAGTATACCCTTCCACGCTTATGGTGGACAAAAACGATTCAGAAAAGGGGGTGGTGTTGAAAAGAGTGTCTGAAACAAGCAGACCACTCTTACCCAGTCCAAAGATCAGGGCTTGATCCATCACCGTTTTTTAGCTCACTGCACCATCCCAGCTCAGAACCTGGCTATATGCAAATTAGTCTGTCCCTGGCCCAGTGCATCATGGGAACAGGGCAGACCAAACTACCAAGCCAATTCTTATACTGGGAAGGAAACAAGCTTCCGGGGATTGGTTTCTGGCATTTCAGCCGTCTTCGGCCCGGCTTCCTTGAATCCTGATGGTGCAATGAGCAAGGGACTCACATCTGAGTATACCCTTCTACGCTTATGGTGGACAAAAAGATTCAGAAAAGGGGGTGGTGATGAACAGAGTGTCTGAATTAAGCAGACCACTCTTACCCAGTCCAAAGATCAGGGCTTGATCCATCACCGTTTTTTAGCTCACTGCACCATCCCAGCTCAGAACCTGACTATATGCAAATTAGTCTGTCCCTGGCCCAGTGCATCATGGGAACAGGGCAGACCAAACTACCAAGCCAATTCTTATACTGGGAAGGAAACAAGCTTCCGGGGACCGGTTTCTGGCATTTCAGCCGTCTTCGGCCCGGCTTGCTTTAATCCTGATGGTGCAATGAACAAGGGACTCACATCTGAGTATACCCTTCTACGCTTATGGTGGACAAAAACGATTCAGAAAAGGGGGTGGTGATGAACAGAGTGTCTGAATTAAGCAGACCACTCTTACCCAGTCCAAAGATCAGGGCTTGATCCATCACCGTTTTTTAGCTCACTGCACCATCCCAGCTCAGAACCTGGCTATATGCAAATTAGTCAGTCCCTGGCCCAGTGCATCATGGGAACAGGGCAGACCAAACTACCAAGCCAATTTTTATACTGGGAAGGAAACAAGCTTCCGGAGACCGGTTTCTGGCATTTCAGCCGTCTTCGGCCCGGCTTGCTTGAATCCTGATGGTGCAATGAGCAAGGGACTCACATCTGAGTATACCCTTCAACGCTTATGTTGGACAAAAACGATTCAGAAAAGGGGGTGGTGATGAACAGAGTGTCTGAATTAAGCAGACCACTCTTACCCAGTCCAAAGATCAGGGCTTGATCCATCACCGTTTTTTAGCTCACTGCACCATCCCAGCTCAGAACCTGGCTATATGCAAATTAGTCTGTCCCTGGCTCAGTGCATCATGGGAACAGGGCATACCAAACTACAAAGCCAATTCTTATACTGGGAAGGAAACAAGCTTCCAGGGACCAGTTTCTGGCATTTCAGCCGTCTTCAGCCCGGCTTGCTTGAATCCTGATGGTGGAATGAGCAAGGGACTCACATCTGAGTATACCCTTCCACGCTTATGGTGGACAAAAACGATTCAGAAAAGGGGGTGGTGATGAACAGAGTGCCTGAATTAGGCAGACCACTCTTACCCAGTCCAAAGATCAGGGCTTGATCCATCACCGTTTTTTAGCTCACTGCACCATCTCAGCTCAGAACCTGGCTATATGCAAATTAGTCTGTCCCTGGCCCAGTGCATCTTGGGAACAGGGCAGACCAAACTACCAAGCCAATTCTTATACTGGGAAGGAAACAAGCTTCCGGGGACCGGTTTCTGGCATTACAGCCGTCTTCGGCCCGGCTTGCTTGAATCCTGATGGTGCAATGAGCAAGGGACTCACATCTGAGTATAACCTTCCACGCTTATGGTGGACAAAAACGATTCAGAAAAGGGGGTAGTGATGAACAGAGTGTCTGAATTGAGCAGACCACTCTTACCCAGTCCAAAGATCAGGGCTTGATCCATCACCGTTTTTTAGCTCACTGCACCATCCCAGCTCAGAACCTGGCTATATGCAAATTAGTCTGTCCCTGGCCCAGTGCATCATGGGAACAGGGCAGACCAAACTACCAAGCCAATTCTTATACTGGGAAGGAAACAAGCTTCCGGGACCGGTTTCTGGCATTTCAGCCGTCTTCGGCCCGGCTTGCTTGAATCCTGATGGTGCAATGAGCAAGGGACTCACATCTGAGTATACCCTTCCACGCTTATGGTGGACAAAAACGATTCAGAAAAGGGGGTGGTGATGAACAGAGTGTCTGAATTAAGCAGACCACTCTTACCCAGTCCAAAGATCAGGGCTTTATCCATCACCGTTTTTTAGCTCACTGCACCATCCCAGCTCAGA
Organism: Lissotriton vulgaris; assembly: GCF_964263255.1. Lineage (NCBI taxonomy): Eukaryota > Metazoa > Chordata > Amphibia > Caudata > Salamandridae > Lissotriton > Lissotriton vulgaris. The sequence goes on along the minus strand of NW_028251489.1, from coordinate 60,888 downwards.
ACCTGGCTATATGCAAATTAGTCTGTCCCTGGCCCAGTGCATCATGGGAACAGGGCAGACCAAACTACCAAGCCAATTCTTATACCGGAAAGGAAACAAGCTTCCGGGGACCGTTTTCTGGCATTTCAGCCGTCTTCGGCCCGGCTTGCTTGAATCCTGATGGTGCAATGAGCAAGGGACTCACATCTGAGTATACCCTTCCACGCTTATGGTGGACAAAAATGATTCAGAAAAGGGGGTGGTGATGAAGAGAGTGTCTAAATTAGGCAGACCACTCTTACCCAGTCCAAAGATCAGGGCATGATCCATCACCGTTTTTTAGCTCACTGCACCATCCCAGCTCAGAACCTGGCTATATGCAAATTAGTCTGTCAATGGCCCAGTGCATCATGGGAACAGGGCAGACCAAACTACCAATCCAATTCTTATACTGGGAAGGAAACAAGCTTCCGGGGACCGGTTTCTGGCATTTCAGCCGTCTTCGGCCCGGCTTGCTTGAATACTGATGGTGCAATGAGCAAGGGACTCACATCTGAGTATACCCTTCCACGCTTATGGTGGACAAAAACGATTTAGAAAAGGGGGTGGTGATGAACAGAGTGTCTGAATTAAGCAGACCACTCTTACCCAGTCCAAAGATCAGGGCTTGATCCATCACCGTTTTTTAGCTCACTGCACCATCCCAGCTCAGAACCTGGCTATATGCAAATTAGTCTGTCCCTGGCCCAGTGCATCATGGGAACAGGGCAGACCAAACTACCAAGCCAATTCTTATACTGGGAAGGAAACAAGCTTCCGGGGACCGGTTTCTGGCATTTCAGCCGTCTTCGGCCCGGCTTGCTTGAATCCTGATGGTGCAATGTGCAAGGGACTCACATCTGAGTATACCCTTCCACGCTTATGGTGGACAAAAACGATTCAGAAAAGGGGGTGGTGATGAACAGAGTGTCTGAATTAAGCAGACCACTCTTACCCAGTCCAAAGATCAGGGCTTTATCCATCACCGTATTTTAGCTCACTGCACCATCCCAGCTCAGAACCTGGCTATATGCAAATTAGTCTGTCCCTGGCCCAGTGCATCATGGGAACAGGGCAGACCAAACTACCAAGCCAATTCTTATAACGGAAAGGAAACAAGCTTCCGGGGACCGTTTTCTGGCATTTCAGCCGTCTTCGGCCCGGCTTGCTTGAATCCTGATGGTGCAATGAGCAAGGGACTCACATCTGAGTATTCCCTTCCACGCTTATGGTGGACAAAAATGATTCAGAAAAGGGGGTGGTGATGAAGAGAGTGTCTAAATTAGGCAGACCACTCTTACCCAGTCCAAAGATCAGGGCATGATCCATCACCGTTTTTTAGCTCACTGCACCATCCCAGCTCAGAACCTGGCTATATGCAAATTAGTCTGTCCCTGGCCCAGTGCATCATGGGAACAGGGCAGACCAAACTACCTAGCCAATTCTTATACTGGGAAGGAAACAAGCTTCCGGGGACCGGTTTCTGGCATTTCAGCCGTCTTCGGCCCGGCTTGCTTTAATCCTGATGGTGCAATGAACAAGGGACTCACATCTGAGTATACCCTTCTACGCTTATGGTGGACAAAAACGATTCAGAAAAGGGGGTGGTGATGAACAGAGTGTCTGAATTAAGCAGACCACTCTTACCCAGTCCAAAGATCAGGGCTTGATCCATCACCGTTTTTTAGCTCACTGCACCATCCCAGCTCAGAACCTGGCTATATGCAAATTAGTCTGTCCCTGGCTCAGTGCATCATGGGAACAGGGCATACCAAACTACAAAGCCAATTCTTATACTGGGAAGGAAACAAGCTTCCAGGGACCGGTTTCTGGCATTTCAGCCGTCTTCAGCCCGGCTTGCTTGAATCCTGATGGTGGAATGAGCAAGGGACTCACATCTGAGTATACCCTTCCACGCTTATGGTGGACAAAAACGATTCAGAAAAGGGGGTGGTGATGAACAGAGGGCCTGAATTAGGCAGACCACTCTTACCCAGTCCAAAGATCAGGGCTTGATCCATCACCGTTTTTTAGCTCACTGCACCATCTCAGCTCAGAACCTGGCTATATGCAAATTAGTCTGTCCCTGGCCCAGTGCATCTTGGGAACAGGGCAGACCAAACTACCAAGCCAATTCTTATACTGGGAAGGAAACAAGCTTCCGGGGACCGGTTTCTGGCATTACAGCCGTCTTCGGCCCGGCTTGCTTGAATCCTGATGGTGCAATGAGCAAGGGACTCACATCTGAGTATAACCTTCCACGCTTATGGTGGACAAAAACGATTCAGAAAAGGGGGTAGTGATGAACAGAGTGTCTGAATTGAGCAGACCACTCTTACCCAGTCCAAAGATCAGGGCTTGATCCATCACCGTTTTTTAGCTCACTGCACCATCCCAGCTCAGAACCTGGCTATATGCAAATTAGTCTGTCCCTGGCCCAGTGCATCATGGGAACAGGGCAAACCAAACTACCAAGCCAATTCTTATACTGGGAAGGAAACAAGCTTCCGGGGACCGGTTTCTGGCATTTCAGCCGTCTTCGGCCCGGCTTGCTTGAATCCTGATGGTGCAATGAGCAAGGGACTCACATCTGAGTATACCCTTCCACGCTTATGGTGGACAAAAACGAGTCAGAAAAGGGGGTGGTGATGAACAGAGTGTCTGAATTAAGCAGACCACTCTTACCCAGTCCAAAGATCAGGGCTTTATCCATCACCGTTTTTTAGCTCACTGCACCATCCCAGCTCAGAACCTGGCTATATGCGAATTAGTCTGTCCCTGGCCCAGTGCATCATGGGAACAGGGCAGACCAAACTACCAAGCCAATTCTTATACCGGAAAGGAAACAAGCTTCCGGGGACCGTTTTCTGGCATTTCAGCCGTCTTCGGCCCGGCTTGCTTGAATCCTGATGGTGCAATGAGCAAGGGACTCACATCTGAGTATACCCTTCCACGCATATGGTGGACAAAAACGATTCAGAAAAGGGGGTGGTGTTGAAAAGAGTGTCTGAAACAAGCAGACCACTCTTACCCAGTCCAAAGATCAGGGCTTGATCCATCACCGTTTTTTAGCTCACTGCACCATCCCAGCTCAGAACCTGGCTATATGCAAATTAGTCTGTCCCTGGCCCAGTGCATCATGGGAACAGGGCAGACCAAACTACCAAGCCAATTCTTATACTGGGAAGGAAACAAGCTTCCGGGGATTGGTTTCTGGCATTTCAGCCGTCTTCGGCCCGGCTTCCTTGAATCCTGATGGTGCAATGAGCAAGGGACTCACATCTGAGTATACCCTTCTACGCTTATGGTGGACAAAAACGATTCAGAAAAGGGGGTGGTGATGAACAGAGTGTCTGAATTAAGCAGACCACTCTTACCCAGTCCAAAGATCAGGGCTTGATCCATCACCGTTTTTTAGCTCACTGCACCATCCCAGCTCAGAACCTGACTATATGCAAATTAGTCTGTCCCTGGCCCAGTGCATCATGGGAACAGGGCAGACCAAACTACCAAGCCAATTCTTATACTGGGAAGGAAACAAGCTTCCGGGGACCGGTTTCTGGCATTTCAGCCGTCTTCGGCCCGGCTTGCTTTAATCCTGATGGTGCAATGAACAACGGACTCACATCTGAGTATACCCTTCTACGCTTATGGTGGACAAAAACGATTCAGAAAAGGGGGTGGTGATGAACAGAGTGTCTGAATTAAGCAGACCACTCTTACCCAGTCCAAAGATCAGGGCTTGATCCATCACCGTTTTTTAGCTCACTGCACCATCCCAGCTCAGAACCTGGCTATATGCAAATTAGTCAGTCCCTGGCCCAGTGCATCATGGGAACAGGGCAGACCAAACTACCAAGCCAATTTTTATACTGGGAAGGAAACAAGCTTCCGGAGACCGGTTTCTGGCATTTCAGCCGTCTTCGGCCCGGCTTGCTTGAATCCTGATGGTGCAATGAGCAAGGGACTCACATCTGAGTATAACCTTCCACGCTTATGGTGGACAAAAACGATTCAGAAAAGGGGGTAGTGATGAACAGAGTGTCTGAATTGAGCAGACCACTCCTACCCAGTCCAAAGATCAGGGCTTGATCCATCACCGTTTTTTAGCTCACTGCACCATCCCAGCTCAGAACCTGGCTATATGCAAATTAGTCTGTCCCTGGCTCAGTGCATCATGGGAACAGGGCATACCAAACTACAAAGCCAATTCTTATACTGGGAAGGAAACAAGCTTCCAGGGACCAGTTTCTGGCATTTCAGCCGTCTTCAGCCCGGCTTGCTTGAATCCTGATGGTGGAATGAGCAAGGGACTCACATCAGAGTATACCCTTCCACGCTTATGGTGGACAAAAACGATTCAGAAAAGGGGGTGGTGATGAACAGAGTGCCTGAATTAGGCAGACCACTCTTACCCAGTCCAAAGATCAGGGCTTGATCCATCACCGTTTTTTAGCTCACTGCACCATCTCAGCTCAGAACCTGGCTATATGCAAATTAGTCTGTCCCTGGCCCAGTGCATCTTGGGAACAGGGCAGACCAAACTACCAAGCCAATTCTTATACTGGGAAGGAAACAAGCTTCCGGGGACCGGTTTCTGGCATTACAGCCGTCTTCGGCCCGGCTTGCTTGAATCCTGATGGTGCAATGAGCAAGGGACTCACATCTGAGTATAACCTTCCACGCTTATGGTGGACAAAAACGATTCAGAAAAGGGGGTAGTGATGAACAGAGTGTCTGAATTGAGCAGACCACTCTTACCCAGTCCAAAGATCAGGGCTTGATCCATCACCGTTTTTTAGCTCACTGCACCATCCCAGCTCAGAACCTGGCTATATGCAAATAAGTCTGTCCCTGGCCCAGTGCATCATGGGAACAGGGCAGACCAAACTACCAAGCCAATTCTTATACTGGGAAGGAAACAAGCTTCCGGGACCGGTTTCTGGCATTTCAGCCGTCTTCGGCCCGGCTTGCTTGAATCCTGATGGTGCAATGAGCAAGGGACTCACATCTGAGTATACCCTTCCACGCTTATGGTGGACAAAAACGATTCAGAAAAGGGGGTGGTGATGAACAGAGTGTCTGAATTAAGCAGACCACTCTTACCCAGTCCAAAGATCAGGGCTTTATCCATCACCGTTTTTTAGCTCACTGCACCATCCCAGCTCAGAACCTGGCTATATGCAAATTAGTCTGTCCCTGGCCCAGTGCATCATGGGAACAGGGCAGACCAAACTACCAAGCCAATTCTTATACCGGAAAGGAAACAAGCTTCCGGGGACCATTTTCTGGCATTTCAGCCGTCTTCGGCCCGGCTTGCTTGAATCCTGATGGTGCAATGAGCAAGGGACTCACATCTGAGTATACCCTTCCACGCTTATGGTGGACAAAAATGATTCAGAAAAGGGGGTGGTGATGAAGAGAGTGTCTGAATTAGGCAGACCACTCTTACCCAGTCCAAAGATCAGGGCATGATCCATCACCGTTTTTTAGCTCACTGCACCATCCCATCTCAGAACCTGGCTATATGCAAATTAGTCTGTCAATGGCCCAGTGCATCATGGGAACAGGGCAGACCAAACTACCAATCCAATTCTTATACTGGGAAGGAAACAAGCTTCCGGGGACCGGTTTCTGGCATTTCAGCCGTCTTCGGCCCAGCTTGCTTGAATACTGATGGTGCAATGAGCAAGGGACTCACATCTGAGTATACCCTTCCACGCTTATGGTGGACAAAAACGATTTAGAAAAGGGGGTGGTGATGAACAGAGTGTCTGAATTAAGCAGACCACTCTTACCCAGTCCAAAGATCAGGGCTTGATCCATCACCGTTTTTTAGCTCACTGCACCATCCCAGCTCAGAACCTGGCTATATGCAAATTAGTCTGTCCCTGGCCCAGTGCATCATGGGAACAGGGCAGACCAAACTACCAAGCCAATTCTTATACTGGGAAGGAAACAAGCTTCCGGGGACCGGTTTCTGGCATTTCAGCCGTCTTCGGCCCGGCTTGCTTGAATCCTGATGGTGCAATGTGCAAGGGACTCACATCTGAGTATACCCTTCCACGCTTATGGTGGACAAAAACGATTCAGAAAAGGGGGTGGTGATGAACAGAGTGTCTGAATTAAGCAGACCACTCTTACCCAGTCCAAAGATCAGGGCTTTATCCATCACCGTATTTTAGCTCACTGCACCATCCCAGCTCAGAACCTGGCTATATGCAAATTAGTCTGTCCCTGGCCCAGTGCATCATGGGAACAGGGCAGACCAAACTACCAAGCCAATTCTTATAACGGAAAGGAAACAAGCTTCCGGGGACCGTTTTCTGGCATTTCAGCCGTCTTCGGCCCGGCTTGCTTGAATCCTGATGGTGCAATGAGCAAGGGACTCACATCTGAGTATTCCCTTCCACGCTTATGGTGGACAAAAATGATTCAGAAAAGGGGGTGGTGATGAAGAGAGTGTCTAAATTAGGCAGACCACTCTTACCCAGTCCAAAGATCAGGGCATGATCCATCACCGTTTTTTAGCTCACTGCACCATCCCAGCTCAGAACCTGGCTATATGCAAATTAGTCTGTCCCTGGCCCAGTGCATCATGGGAACAGGGCAGACCAAACTACCAATCCAATTCTTATACTGGGAAGGAAACAAGCTTCCGGGGACCGGTTTCTGGCATTTCAGCCGTCTTCGGCCCGGCTTGCTTGAATACTGATGGTGCAATGAGCAAGGGACTCACATCTGAGTATACCCTTCCACGCTTATGGTGGACAAAAACAATTTAGAAAAGGGGGTGGTGATGAACAGAGTGTCTGAATTAAGCAGACCACTCTTACCCAGTCCAAAGATCAGGGCTTGATCCATCACCGTTTTTTAGCTCACTGCACCATCCCAGCTCAGAACCTGGCTATATGCAAATTAGTCTGTCCCTGGCCCAGTGCATCATGGGAACAGGGCAGACCAAACTACCAAGCCAATTCTTATACTGGGAAGGAAACAAGCTTCCGGGGACCGGTGTCTGGCATTTCAGCCGTCTTCGGCCCGGCTTGCTTGAATCCTGATGGTGCAATGAGCAAGGGACTCACATCTGAGTATACCCTTCCACGCTTATGGTGGACAAAAATGATTCAGAAAAGGGGGTGGTGATGAACAGAGTGTCTGAATTAAGCAGACCACTCTTACCCAGTCCAAAGATCAGGGCTTGATCCATCACCGTTTTTTAGCTCACTGCACCATCCCAGCTCAGAACCTGGCTATATGCAAATTAGTCTGTCCCTGGCCCAGTGCATCATGGGAACAGGGCAGACCAAACTGCATGTGGAAAACACGTTTTGTTAGAGAATTGTTTGATATTTAATATCTGGAGAAATAATTATTTGTGTTCTCTTTATTTGTGTGACTTGTTTTTGACTAAACCATTGACCTATTTTCACCTTCCTTGTTGTTATGTGTCACATGTTTTTCGTGTTTTGTTGATTTGAAGGAGTGTAAGTATGAATGGATAATGGATGTTTCACGACTGAGGTGTTTGCATTTATTGTTTATTGTATAAAACGTCTGTCTGGTTCCTGAATTTGTCTTCCTGGTCCTGTTCTTCACATATATATATATAAGATAAGTTTTGTCATTTTTTGGTTGTGTTGTCCAAAACTATTTTTCTACTAAATACAAATAAATAATGATGGATTGATTCCAATATTCGGCTGACAATTGAGTGTTTGTTGGTTTTGAATACAATTGGTTTGTGACCTTTAAATGAGACTCAGTACTAGCGCCTTCTCTGTTCATTCTAGTTATAGACTCTGCTTTACTGGAGGTGAGTCTAAGCCCTTCTTTGTTGTGCTTTTTTTCTACCGAGGCACAAGATGGCTGCCAACACTTCCTGGTTTACTGTTTTGACAGACAGTTGACAGCCAATCAGCATGCTGCTCGTGTTAGTAATTGTACGGTTTTCGGTACACTTACCGTACACGTACGGTACTTCGTCTCTAGATATCAATATGATTTTACTTTTGATTTTCTCAGGAACTATTCAAAGGATTTACACCACTTAACTAAAGGCACAATCTGCGAACCAAACTCTACCTTTTTGCCAAATTTGGGGTTATTCTGTTCAGCCATTCGGGCTGTAGCCCTGGCTATAGGTCCTATAAAAAATAGCATGTGGAAAACACGTTTCGGGACTCCCTTTTTTCTCAGCCCCCACTTGACGAATCACCCCCGAACTTTTAGGGAAGGAGCGGAGCGGAGCAGGCCATTTTCTTGGAGAATTTTGGGAATATTCGTCCACCAGCACCAAAGTTATTCCAAATAGAATGTTATGGATTTCCTATGGAAACTAGGTCCTAACTATAACTACCTACTGGCGACCGCCATTAGGTAATATATGTATATTTATAAGAAAGAGTCCCCAACCAATTCTGATTAAGGAGCAAGCACCCGTCATTGTGGGGTTCTCTCGTTTATTGCACAGATTACATCAGGCTATGGACAAACAGGAATGCGTTTCGGCCATCAGGCTGCCTTTCTCAACCTGTAATGTGCTGTATTGGTGCTTCTATTTAACCCCTCCCCTGCTGATGACGGAATCGCTCCGTCATCAGCTACGGTTGGGCTGTGCTGATGACGGAGCGGTTCCGTCATGGCCCGGCCGACCCGCCTGCGCGGCGCCGATTTCGCGCCTGCGCGGCTGTTCTATTGAGCGGGGCGGGCCATGACGGAACAGCTCCCTCACCAGCACAGCTCAACCGCGGCTAGTGACGGAGCGGTTTTGTCACCAGCATGTGGCCGCCGCGCGGCCGCCACGCCCCGTTAGCGCTGCGGCGGAATAGCCGCCGCAGCGAAAGGGTTAAAACAACTATTTATTAAAACAAAAGATGCACTACACTGCGCAGCGATTGGGTACATGTAAGCATGTGGGCTAATGATCATACATTTTTTAAACAAAGCATAATCACAGTTATTTCGAAAACTGCAACAGTGAAACTCCTTTAAACTAAATTGTTTATTTTAAATTATTTTCAGTCTGTGCTTATTTCGTGTTTATGCCCTTCAGTTCATATTGTTTAAAGAAAACTGACTCCCAACATGCCTTATTCTACATTCACCAAAAACCCTGACTGGATTTCATACACGTCCTTCAGCTGCTTCCAAGGGCATCTTCATAATGACTTTAAAACCCAAAGACACGCATTTTTCAAGTTCAAATTATTTCACTCCAAGCATAGTTGCCCACCTTTTTGTTATATATATATATATATATATATATTCACTGAAAAAACCATAGGTTATAGACCATATATAGTTAGGAAATAGCATTTACAAAACCTTGAAAATTCACTTAATCAAACCATAGGTTATAGACCATATATAGTTAGGGATTAGCATTTACAAAACCTTAATTTACTCGCACAAAACCATTGAAATTCGCATATATAGTTAGTTGCACTAACTATATATTGCGCAACCGCAATCCACTGCTGATGATGTCACATACTACATCATTCATGACATGGTCAGTGACATCACTGATGACATCACTGATGACAACTCAAATGACATCACTGATAACAACATCCAGTGACTGTATGTTTCTGTAAAATAAAAATAAGTCTAACATATTGAAGAATGAGTGGATGTATAAGTGTCTGGATAAAGGATTTAGTAGGTGCATGACTGACTGTATAAGAGAGTGATTAAATGTGTCTCACTGAGTGCATGGGTTAGTGACTAAACTGTCTTAATTTGTGCATCATTATGTCTGTTGTTCTGTAAACTGTTGCATGTGTTGATCAGTAGCTATATGAGTAACTATATGGGTTATTGATTGGTTGCCCAAGTATTTGTATGGGAGAGTGAGTGTGTGTGTGTGGGTGGCTGGGAGGTGTGTGACTGTGCATAGATGTGTGAGCAGTTGATTCACTAGATGTATGGGTTCAAAAGTGCATGTGGAACAGCTGTATGGGTGGTTGATTGTGTGCATAAGTGTGTTGGTGAGTGAATGGATATCTCAGTGCTACATGTGAAAGTAAGTACATATGTAAAACACAGTACATGTGAGATTGACATATATAAATAACTGTGCATAAGAGCCAATGAATGTGTGAGTGGCTGTATGGATCATTGTAAACTTGTATCAGTGATTGTATAAGAGAGTAAATATGTGTTACAATATGTTTGAATAAGTAAGGTGTGTATAACTGTATAGTTGAGGAAATGGAGGTGTGATTGATTCTTTGCATGACTGACTAGTTTCAAGTACGTGGTAGGTAAAAACATGTTCGTGTTTATGCACGCTGATGTGCTTTGGACGCTACCCCCCCTACCCTCTTTTGTTTTAGGAGTATTCTCTCATTGCAGATAGTGAAGGGTAGGTAACGCAGGCCTTTGCCCCCGTTGTAATCCGTCGTGCCTGCTTCTCTCTCCATTTCATTAATTGTTATCCAAGCATTTACTGTTTTAGAATTGGTTCTCTTTGGTTCATTCTCTATTTACAAACAAGCACAGAGTCGCAATACTCTGTGTAGTCTTTGCAGATAGTGAAAAATCGTTTAAGAAAACAAAAGGAATCAAGCAAAATCAGTAGGCCACTAATGGGATCTCTTTTTGACCTCGCTAAAATAGAAACATTAGGAACAACCCCTCATGAGAAATACGAAACTAGTGACATGAACTGAGCTCGACACCATGATGGCTGCAAGACAGCTCGGCTCCGCCACCCACCCCGCCCAAAATAACGACAAACCCTATGCAAATATTATAAATATATACAACACACCAGCAAAGTAACAGGGTAAAACGTTTTATTAAATATCTATTTACATGGCAGCCAGCTGCAACATCCATCACTATTCCTGTCGAGGTACCATAGCTGGCGGCCTAGGGGTGGAGAACCGTTGTGCAAATTGCCCGGGGACGACACCATGCACCAAGACTCGTCCCCAGTACATCCAGAGCTGATGTCCGACAAGTTGTGTGTGAGGATGCCTTGCTGATGCCGCCACCCCCACCACCACCTTTTTGTTGCCTGATCCGGCTAGCTCAATCGATCAAGCATGAGACTCATGCACTCTGATCTCCTTGGCCTCAGTCAAGCATCAATAGTAACATTTTCATACGTGAGTGTAGGTTCATGGTTTTCCATCCACAGACTAAAAGCCAGGAGTGGGAGTGAAAGAACAATAACTAGGTAACAAGGAAGGCAGACGCTGTGGGAAGGACTCTGGATATGGTATGTTCCTTGGTCCCTGAGTTACTTCGATGTCACTGCCTTGCACAAATGGCATAAGTCCTGGATTTTGGGTGCCATAGTTGAGGGTTCCGAGCAGCGCTTGTAACACTGTCTGCAGTTTATTTGCACCTGCTGCAGCTTCACTATTCTCAAAGTAAGTGGGGGCTGTTTGTGGACATGACTGCATTGGAAATCAATGTGATGCAGTGCCTCCCTGAACCGCTTGACAGAGGCCCCCGAGGGGCGGTGTAATGGCGCTGACCCCCTCCCCAAGTCTTGTTGCCCTGGTGTGGCCTGAGATCGCCCCTGACATAGGCGGCCGGCTCCCAGGGTCAAGCGGAACTTTTTGCCTTTTGGTGACTCTTCCATTCTGAACATTGTCCCACAATTTGTTTGACCTGAAGACACGTCCTGCGGTGCCCTAGTCCGACCATCACATATTCCTGCGCCAGGAGACGGGAGACGGCGTGGGATGCACTAGAAGGGAGAGGCCGCGCGAAAGAGCCTCCCCCACCTCCCCAGGTGGAGGTTTCTCAGGTACACCCCAGCGCTTCACGCAACCAGCTGAGTTGCGCCCGCTCTTGCGGCTACAGCGTCTCGCCCACCATCCATTTAACGGAACCTTTTTGAACTGCCGAAACGGGTTCTGGTCCGACCGCTGGTTGGTGGAGAAATTTTGACTATATTCTGGACCTGCATTGTCGCGTAATGCGTCATATGACGCGCCGCGTTAGCGCACCCGGAAGTGCTCCGGTGCGCAAGGTGCAGCTTCCCGGAAACGATCCAGAGCGCGGCGAGCAGCGCGTAACGTAAGCATAACAGGTCATGTGACTTGTTAATAAAACTTTTCATTGGTTCATTTTACTTTTGTTATTCTAATGATGAAAGGCTTGGTTATATGACCTAAAAATAATGCTTTTCATTGCTTTCGAACATTTTTTTTTCCCAAATGATGAAAGCCCCACCTTTTTTTTTCTCGCTCTGACTTGTAAAGCAAAGGACCCAGATGCATTTACAGTTTATCACTAACAATGTTCCAGGCTAATGTATTTTCCCGGGAAATTTACAACTGTCCTGCAAGTAAAATATTCCTATTTCGAGAAAAAGGGCGTTTCTTCGTCCCATGAGGGAGCCGTTGATCAAAAGAGGCTCGGCCTGCTGTCTTAGTCGCTGATAGGCATGAATATCGGATTCTTATCGATCACTTTATGTTGCAGGAGTGGAAAACACAACAACCCTTGACCATTTATCTTTACTGCGTTCCTGCGTATTATACCTTTTAACCGTCCTGTAATCGGGCTGCTTTATTTCACTTGCCTTTTACTGATTCGAAAACAGTGGCTATTATTCAAAACTTTACCAAAAAAGGTACTACTACCATGTTTTGTTTTAAAAACCTTTATTGTGAAAATGTCAGTATACAAATACGGGCCTATAACCACGTGGGCCGGCCACGGAGCAAACTGGAATCGTATATGATGAGGGGACATTTACACTGTAGAAGAACGTAACGGGCGGGCCATTAAGTTGCAAGAAGTAAGGTGTCAAACAGTTGCGGAATCGATGGACGTACATTTTATAATTAAAGTACGACAGGGCCAGTTACAATAAAATTATCTAGATATACATTTGCGGGCAAGTACCATGGGTGACGTTAATTCGAACTTTCAATAGTACAGTAATCAATAACACATCAGAACTTAATATCAATAGGGATGTCCAAATGTTCAATCAGTACTCGTCCCCGCCCGCCATGTGCTTCAAAACTGCATATGTATCTCGTGATATCAAGGTTGGGCAACCAGTACACAACAAGGAGTTACGAGTCCCATTTATACCGGCGCCATTTTGGGCGAGGCCGGGCAGGTCCAGGATATAGTCAAAATGTCTCCACCAACCAGCGGTCGGACCAGAACCCCTTTTGGCAGTCCAAAAAGGTTCCGTTAAATGACAACAGAAGAGATAGGCAACAAGAACAATCAGTCAAAAGAGGGGACGCTTTCGTGAATGGGGCCCATGCCCTAGCAGGCAAGCGTCCGAGTTCCAAGGTGTCCCAGGGCCATTTTAGTGGACCAGGCCCAAATCCAAAGAGCAGGCCGCCATTTTGAAAGTCTTGTTGCAGCTGCCTTTTGCTGCACCGCAAAAGTAAACGCAACTCAGCTGGATGGGGGGTGAGGCACTGTGCCGCAAGAGCGGGCGCAATGCAGCTGGAAGGCGAGTGAAACGCTAAGGGGCGCCCACCTGCAGATGAGGTACCTCCACCTGGGGAGGCGGGAGAGGGCCGTTTGCGCCGCCTCCCCCCCCGGGCACCCCACGCCGTCTTTTGTCGCAGCATTGTAGGATGGCGTCACCAGTGCGGCAACTTGCTGGACACCACCTCGGTGCCATCCGGATCTCTGCGCGTTCGAGTCGCTGTACCGCAAGAGTGGGAGGAAAACAGCTGGATGGCGGGTGAGTCACTGTACCGGAAGTGCGGCCGCAACTCTGCTGAATGGCGAGTGAAACGGCAAAGGGCGCCGCACTGCACATGAGGTGCCTCCACCTGGGGAGGCGGGAGAGGGCCGTTTGCGCTGCCTCCAATCCCCCCGGGCACCCCACGCAGGATTTCGGCGCAGCATTGTAGGATAGCCACACCAGTGCGGCAACTTGCTGGACACCACCTCGGTGCCATCCGGATCTCGACGCATTCTGCTGCCTTCGGCCTATTCGCACATCGGTCCGCTACTGACGCCGCCTCACAGGCCAATGGATTTTGTAGGCTTTTTATAGCCCAAAGCCGCATAACAGGTCATGTGACTTGTTCATAAAATTTTTCATTGGTTCATTTTACTTTTGGTTTCCTAATGATGAAATGCTTGATCATATGACCTAAAAATAACAATTTTCATTGGCTTGAAACATTTTTTTTTCCCAAACGATGAAAGCCCCACCTTTTTTTTTCTCACTCGGCAATCCAAAAAGGTTCCGTTAGATAACAACAGAGAGGACAGGCAACAAGAACCATCAGTCAAAAGAGGGGAGGGCAAGTTCTTCCCTACCGGGTCACGTTGAGGCTCAACCGGAAGTCATCGAATTGATAGTCTACAGTTTTTCTGGATGTTTCAGACTGAAGCTGGCGTCAGCATGAGAGCACCACCATCGCGTAGCTCCGTCGTGGCCATTCCGCAAGCAATCATGGCAGCCGCTCCCCACCGGAAGTCTGCGGGAGTCGGGGGTCCCCAAGACTTTTGAAGAATCTTCAAGGCTGAGGGGACGCTTTCGAGAATGGGGCCCCAGCCCTAGCAGACAAGCGTCTGAGTTCCAAGGTGTCCCAGGGCCATTTTAGTGTACCAGGCCCAAATCCGAAGAGCCGGCCGCCATTTTAAGAGTCCTGTGGCAGCTGCCTATCGCTGCACCGCAAGAGTGGACGCAATCCAACTACATGGCGAGCGAGACGCTGAAGCCGCAAGAGCGGCGGTAAACAGCTAAATGGCAGATGAGGCACAGTGCAGCAAAAGCGGGCGAAAGACTGCTGATTGGTGACTGAAACGGTAAAAGGGCGCCCCACTACAGCAGACGAACATCCACCTGGGGGGGCCCGTTCACGCCGCCTCCCCCCCCCCCCCCGGGGCGCCCCACGCCGTTTTTCGGTGCAGCATTGTAGGATGCCAAAACCAGTTGGGCAAGTAAAGGACATCACCTGGGTGCCGTCCAGATCTCGGCGCGTTGTGCTGCCTTGGGACTATTCGCACAACAGACCGCTACTGACAAAACACAGTGCAGGAAAAGAGGGCGGAAAACCGCTGAATGGCAAGGGGGTGCCGTCCAGATCTCGGCACGTTGTGCTGCTTTCGGACTATTCGCACAACAGACCGCTACTGACCATTGTTGCTGTGTTAAATTTTTTTTTTACGTGTTTACTGTTTTTTGTGCTTTGTATATATTTATAAGTTATTAAAGTGTTATAATCCTACTACTTTGTTGGAGTGCTATATATTTTTAATGTGACAGATAATTGTGAAGACTTTGATTTACAAAAAGGCATCCCTGGAATCTTCCTTTTCAGGCTCGGTCCCACACACCCTCACAGTGGGAATCCCCTCCCCAATCACAATACAGGATCGTTATCAGATAGTAGGAACGCGTGTGGTGTGACGGATCTCATGGGGTGGGGGGCCTTGATCTACTGTAACTCCTTTGAAGAGGGGTGATTCTTTACAGTTGAGGCCATAAACTACATCCGCAGGGCTAGGTGATAGCCTGGGACCGGCCTGGACAATCGGACACAGAGGAAGAGGAGTGTCAGAGGGTGCGGTAGTGAATAGGGTGGAAGGGTAGTGTCGGGCGGGCACAGGGTGTGATTCTCAGGGAAGAGCAGCGCAGATGGGGGGAGGTTTATGGCCCATGCATAAGAGAGAGAGCGGGGGTGACCAGTGCGTGGGGGAGATGCTTGCGACAGTGGGGAGCCATGCTGAGGATCGGCGGCGTGCAGAGAGTGGGTCTGGTCAAGGCATCTAAAATGGCTGCCGTGCACGACAAAAGTGTGGCATTAGAAAAAAAGCAAGATGGCGCAGACAATGTTTATCAATACGGATTAATTCATAACAATTATTTTTAACAATATATTTACTCACAGTGTAAAAATGGCGGTCAACACTTCCTGATTTCCTAAGAATCGAACGTTAACAGACGTCACGATCGGCGTCGTGCAGAGAGTGGGTTTGGTCAAGGCATCTAAAATGGCTGCCGTGCACGACAAAAGTGTGGCATTGGAAAAAAAGCAAGATGGCGCAGACAATGTTTATCAATACGGATTAATTTATAACAATTATTTTTACCAATATATTTACTCGCAGTGTCAAAATGGCGGTCAACACTTCCTGATTTCCATAGAATCGAACGTTAACAGACGTCACGCAGCAAAAAAAAAAAACGCTCACGCGCAGCCGCTGGAAGACAAGTATCAACATATATGAGCATCCTCAGCCACCCTCAGAAAACATAGGGGGTCAGGATACGTCTCCTGTACCCCCTTATACCCATTTCTCACATTGTTTTTCCTCCATCTTGTAATTTAATTAAAACGAAACACAAAATGGCGTATTCCCGTTTCGCGTCCCGATTCGCTACCCGGTTCGCGAACCGGAAAGCGCTTCTTCCGCAAAAAATCAAAATTTTTTTATTTGCCCCACGGCACCCTTTAATAACCCCAACATCATTCCTAGGGGGTCAAGAAGGGTCTACCTTGCCCCCTTTCATTAAATTCGCCCTTCGTTTTTCTCCTCTTCTTGTCTCTCGATCCTACCGAGAGACAAGATGGCGGCTGCACCGGACTGTTTAGAATGTTGACAGACGCCAGAGAGCCAATCAGCTTCGCTTCGCAAAGCTCCGTTACGCGAAAAGTTCGCGAACCGGAGCGCTACCCGGGACGCTGTCACAGATATATCTGTTTTTTAAAACGTTAATTTCTCAAAATCCACTGGAGCACATATATTGAGACCCAGCAAAGGCACATCGGGCTAACAGTCCCTACAATTTTGCCAAGTTTCGTGCAAATCCATTCAGCCGTTCGAGCTAAAAGTGAGGCCAAACGCCCTATGGAAAAATGAATGGGAAAAATGCGTTTTTGGACCCCCCTTTTTTCTCGGCCCCCCCTTGACAAAACCCCCCCAAATTTTCAGGGGCTGCTCAAAAACAAAATGTGCCATTTTCCTGAAAATTTCAGCCGATTCCGTCCACAAACGCCTAAGTTATTAGACATAGAATTTTCAAAAGTTCCATAGAGAAAAAATCCTAACTATATATATATTCAATGAAAAAAACATAGGTTTCACACCAGTTATAGTTAGGAATTAGCATTTAAAAAACCTATGAAATTCACTGAAAAAACCATAGGTTTCAGCCCGGTTATAGTTAGGAATTAGCATTTAAAAAACCTATTAAATTCACTGAAAAAACCATAGGTTTCACACCAGTTATAGTTAGCTGGAAATTTTACTGATATAAAACCATTGAAATTCCCACGTTATAGTTAGTTGGACTCACTATAACTTGCGCGTGCAATGCACTGCTGATGACATCACATATTACATCACTCATGACATGGTCAGTGACATCACTCATGACATCACTGATGACACCATCCTTGTAACACAGTGACAGACCTCCTTTCACTGTAAAGTAACCTTTGAAACACATATTCAAAAATAGAAACTAACATTAACAAAAAAGTGGATGTACCCATACCAGTTACAACAACCAATTCAGTAATTTCACCATCTATATACAAATTCGCACATTCACCAACAGTTTTATGTATTCACTCATGCATATACTCACTCATCATATGTAGTGATACCCCTATTCATTCTGTTACACACTGACAGTCATCAAAAACTTACTCATACATATACTCACACATGCAAATAAACTAATAAACATCCATTTATTTGCATATACAACTATACACACATTAGCACATTACTTCTAAGGAAACTTACACATACTTACTCTCTTAAACAATCACTTATAGAAACACATACTTATTTAAACAGGAACTCTTTCAATCTCTCACTCTCACATATACTTACTTATATACATCAATTCTCATATATACAAGATTTAAACATATGTAGTTACTCATAAAGACACTAGTGAGAGAGGCATTCACTCTCTAACACACACATATACACACTCATCCACCCATACAATCCTACACAAATGCTGTCTTCAAAACACATACAAACAGTGAGTCAGTCATTGATGCATCTATCTGCTAAGTAACAGCCCCACCAAACCATACAGACACTCATACTGATACTAAAAAAACATGTCATGAGTGATGTAATATGTGATGTCATCAGCAGTGCATTGCACGCGCAAGTTATAGTGAGTCCAACTAACTATAACGTGGGAATTTCAATGGTTTTATATCAGTAAAATTTCCAGCTAACTATAACTGGTGTGAAACCTATGGTTTTTTCAGTGAATTAAATAGGTTTTTTAAATGCTAATTCCTAACTATAACCGGTCTGAAACCTATGGTTTTTTCAGTGAATTTCATAGGTTTTTTAAATGCTAATTCTTAACTATAACTGGTGTGAAACCTATGTTTTTTTCAGTGAATTTCATAGGTTTTTTTAATGCTAATTCCTAACTATAAGTCTCACTTTATAAATAAGACTGTTAGCACTCTAGTTGTTCTTTAGAACACTCTGGTACATTCTGTCATTGGGCTACAGTTGGGCTACATCTGGTTGAAATTTGGGCTACATTTACATTTTTTGTTCTCTGGTGGCCATCTTTGGGCTACATTGGGCTACATTGGACTACATTTGGGTTACATTTTGGCATTTTGGCATATATATATAGCCCAATGTAGCACAATATATATTTTATCAAAGTTAATTTTCGTAAAAACCACTTAAGAATAGGGCTACCAGTCCCTACAATTTTTCCCATTTTTATTTTTTTTTATTTTTTGCTTTGGAGCGCTCCCGGTGCGCTTCCCGGGGAGCGCCCCGAAAAGCGTACTTTTATAAAGCGCCCCCGGGCGCGCTCCGAGGAGCGTCCCGTAAGCGCCAATATCGCGAACGAAAACATGATCATGACGTATCGCGTAGCCGCGTCCGCGTGATACGCACGGCGTAAGCGCACCCGGAAGTACTCGAGCGAATACGATCGCGCAATGTAAACATCCGACGCGCTTACGCTACGCGACCAGAAGCGCCCCGGGGCGCGCCCGGGGGCGCGTAGCGTAAGCGCGTCGGGTCATGTGACCTGAAAATAACACTTTTCATTGGTTCATAACAGTTTTAGTTTCATAATGATGAAGCCCCTGGTCTTGTGACCTGAAAATAACACTTCTCATTGGTTCAGGACAGTTTTTTTTCTAAATGATGAAAGACCCCACCTTTTTTCCTTATTCTGACTTTGTCCTTTGACTGAGGAAGACCTGTTTGTACATCTCTGTACCTTTTTGATATTAATAATGGCTTCAGTAGCAGCAGCAGCTGGTGCATCTGCCCCACCACCACCACCACAACCACCAAGAGGACCACCTCAAGATTATATTGGTGGTCAAGAACAGGAGGAGGAGGAAGAGGAAGAGGAGGAGGGGAGGAGAAGATGGCTGCCTGAAGAAAATACCCCATACAAACCCAAGCCACACATTGTATTGGAGTTTTTTTCAATCCCAGAGGGCAAGAAAAAAGTGAATGCGCCCAAGGTAACTTGCCTAATCTGCAATGAGGAACTTTCACGGGGCAACCCAAACAAAAAATTTTCATTTGGTAACTATACCATGATTCGTCATATGACCAGAAAGCACCCAAACAACTACTCTCGTGCTGAGTTCAGGGAACTGGCCAGTAACCTCCCCCAGTCGTCAAGGACCACCTCCCAAACAAACCAACCCACTTCATCTGGACCAGAAACATCCGAGATGATGCCTTGCATTCAGCCAAGATTTGCTGATTTTAAAATCACTTGTTCTGCATGTGGCAAGCTTATCGCCTATGGTGAAAAAAGCGTTAAGCTCATCGTCCTTGCAGGTGATAATCACAAGTGCCCCAAAAAGAAGTAATTTTTGTTTTTTTTTATTTTTTTGCTCCAGTTGAGCCAGTTTCAATTCCCTTTTTTTGTTTCTCCCCCTAAAAAAATACAAAAAAAATATAAAACTGTTTTGAAAAGCCAAAAAAAGTTCAAAAAGTTCAAAAAACACAAAAAAAATATAAAACAACAAAAAGAAGAAAAAAAAAAGATCTTTTTAGAACTACCTCCAATTTCTAAATAAAAACTTCATTTTTTAAAAACTCTGTCATCTTTTTCCCTCATTTTACGCTCCCCGGTGCGCTACCTGGTGCGCGTACCGGGCGCTTCCCCCGCGCAAAATGAAAAAAAAATATATATTTTAAATGCCCCGCGGGGCCCTTTCATAGCCCCTTCATCAAACCTAGGGGGTCAAGGGGGGGTCTACCCTGCCCCCTTATGGTCATTTCCCTCTTTGTTTTGCCCACCTCTCGTGTCTCGATCCTACCGAGACACAAGATGGCGGCCGCTCCGGACTGTTTAGAATGTTTACAGACAACTGAGAGCCAATCAGCTTTCTGCGCGCAAGTTGCGTGGCGCGCCTGGAGCGCACTCCGGTGCGCGCACCGGAGAGCGCCTATAGATATATATATTTATTTGAACCTAAATTACTCAAAATCCACTGCAGCACATATCTTGAGACATAGCAAAGGCACATCGGGCTACCAGACCCTACAATTTTGCCAAGTTTGGTGGAAATCCATTCAGCCGTTCGGGCTAAAAGTGAAATCGACGCCCTATGGAAATTAACATGGGGAAAACGCGTTTTGGGACCCCCCTTTTATCTCGGCCCCCGCTTGACGTATCCCCCCCAAACTTTCAAGGAAGAACCGGAGCTCGACGAGGCCATTTTCAGGAAATTTTCAGGCAGATTCATCAACCGGTGCCAAAGTTATTCCAAATAGAATTTTGAGATTTAACATTGAAAAAAATCCTAACTATAACTACCTACTGGCGACCGCCAGTAGGTAATATATATATATATATATATATATATATATATATATATATATATATATATATATATATATATATATATATATATATATATATATATATATATATAAGGCCAGAAACCTATGGTTTTTTCAGTGAATTTGCAAGGTTGTGAAAATGCGCATTATGGACCATATTCAAGATATATACTTGGCACCACTATTTACCATGTTTACTGCTGACAAATGCGGTCTTGCCTGATGCTTATACAAGCTGGGTGGTCTATAACTGTCTTACTGGCATGTCGTCCCTCTCATTAATACCTCTGCATGTTTATTACTAGCACGTTTTACCACCTCCTTGTTGCTCGTGGTTTGTGGTTTGTAGACGTTGTCACAGAGTGCGCTTGACTATCTGATTCGATTCTATAAAGTGCTTACTCAGTAACCCTAACTCTACCGATAGGGTTTGTGTCTCTCTAAGTTCTACCTGTGCTGATAACAGAAACTTAGAGCAGAAACAAAAAATATTCATTTGGTAACTATACCATGATTCGTCATATGACCAGAAAGCACCCAAACAACTACTCTTGTGCTGAGTTCAGGGAACTGGCCAGTAACCTCCCCCAGTCGTCAAGGACCACCTCCCAAACAAACCAACCCACTTCATCGGGACCAGAAACATCCGAGATGATGCCTTGCATTCAGCCAAGATTTGCTGATTTTAAAATCACTTGTTCTGCATGTGGCAAGCTTATCGCCTATGGTGAAAAAAGCGTTAAGCTCATCGTCCTTGCAGGTGATAATCACAAGTGCCCCAAAAAGAAGTAATTTTTGGTTTTTTTTATTTTTTTGCTCCAGTTGAGCCAGTTTCAATTCCCTTTTTTTGTTTCTCCCCCTAAAAAAATACAAAAAAATATGAAACTGTTTTGAAAAGCCAAAAAAAGTTCAAAAAGTTCAAAAAACACAAAAAAATATAAAACAACAAAAAGAAGAAAAAAAAAAGTTCTTTTTAGAACTACCTCCAATTTCTAAATAAAAACTTCATTTTTTAAAAACTCTGTCATCTTTTTCCCTCATTTTACGCTCCCTGTTGCGCTACCTGGTGCGCGTATCGGGCGCTTCCCCCGCGCAAAACGAAAAAAAAAAAATATTTTAAATGCCCCGCGGGGCCCTTTCATAGCCCCCTCATCAAACCTAGGGGGTCAAGGGGGGGTCTACCCTGCCCCCTTATGGTCATTTCCCTCTTTGTTTTGCCCACCTCTCGTGTCTCGATCCTACCGAGACACAAGATGGCGGCCGCTCCGGACTGTTTAGAATGTTTACAGACAACTGAGAGCCAATCAGCTTTCTGCGCGCAAGCCCGGGGGCGCTTCGGGTTGCGTAGCATAAGCGCGTCGGATGTTTACGTTGCGCGATCGTATTCGCTCGAGTACTTCCGGGTGCGCTTACGCCGTGCGTATCACGCGGACGCGGCTATGCGATACGTCATGATCATGTTTTCGTTCGCGATATTGGCGCTTACGGGACGCTCCTCGGAGCGCGCCCGGGGGCGCTTTATAAAAGTACGCTTTTCGGGGCGCTCCCCGGGAAGCGCACCGGGAGCGCTCCAAAGCAAAAAATAAAAAAAAATAAAAATGGGAAAAATTGTAGGGACTGGTAGCCCTATTCTTAAGTGGTTTTTACGAAAATTAACTTTGATAAAATATATATTGTGCTACATTGGGCTATATATATATGCCAAAATGCCAAAATGTAACCCAAATGTAGTCCAATGTAGCCCAAAGATGGCCACCAGAGAACAAAAAATGTAAATGTAGCCCAAATTTCAACTAGATGTAGCCCAACTGTAGCCCAATGACAGAATGTACCAGAGTGTTCTAAAGAACAACTAGAGTGCTAACAGTCTTATTTATAAAGTGAGACTTATAGTTAGGAATTAGCATTAAAAAAACCTATGAAATTCACTGAAAAAACCATAGGTTTCACACCAGTTATAGTTAGGAATTAGCATTTAAAAAACCTATGAAATTCACTGAAAAAACCATAGGTTTCAGACCGGTTATAGTTAGGAATTAGCATTTAAAAAACCTATTAAATTCACTGAAAAAACCATAGGTTTCACACCAGTTATAGTTAGCTGGAAATGTTACTGATATAAAACCATTGAAATTCCCACGTTATAGTTAGTTGGACTCACTATAACTTGCGCGTGCAATGCACTGCTGATGACATCACATATTACATTACTCATGACATGTTTTTTTAGTATCAGTATGAGTGTCTGTATGGTTTGGTGGGGCTGTTACTTAGCACATAGATGCATCAATGACTGACTCACTGTTTGTATGTGTTTTGAAGACAGCATTTGTGTAGGATTGTATGGGTGGATGAGTGTGTATATGTGTGTGTTAGAGAGTGAATGCCTCTCTCACTAGTGTCTTTATGAGTAACTACATATGTTTAAATCTTGTATATATGAGAATTGATGTATATAAGTAAGTATATGTGAGAGTGAGAGATTGAAAGAGTTCCTGTTTAAATAAGTATGTGTTTCTATAAGTGATTGTTTAAGAGAGTAAGTATGTGTAAGTTTCCTTAGAAGTAATGTGCTAATGTGTGTATAGTTGTATATGCAAATAAATGGATGTTTATTAGTTTATTTGCATGTGTGAGTATATGTATGAGTAAGTTTTTGATGACTGTCAGTGTGTAACAGAATGTATCACTACATATGATGAGTGAGTATATGTATGAGTGAATACATAAAACTGTTGGTGAATGTGCGAATTTGTATATAGATGGTGAAATTACTGAATTGGTCGTTGTAACTGGTATGGGTATATCCACTTTTTTGTTAATGTTAGTTTCTATTTTTGAATATGTGTTTCAAAGGTTACTTTACAGTGAAAGGAGGTCTGTCACTGTGTTACAAGGATGGTGTCATCAGTGATGTCATGAGTGATGTCACTGACCATGTCATGAGTGATGTAATATGTGATGTCATCAGCAGTGCATTGCACGCGCAAGTTATAGTGAGTCCAACTAACTATAACGTGGGAATTTCAATGGTTTTATATCAGTAAAATTTCCAGCTAACTATAACTGGTGTGAAACCTATGGTTTTTTCAGTGAATTTAATAGGTTTTTTTAAATTCTAATTCCTAACTATAACCGGTCTGAAACCTATGGTTTTTTCAGTGAATATATATATATATATTACCTACTGGCGATAGCCAGTAGGTATATATAGTTAGGATTGTTTTCCATTGGAAATCCTCAACATTCTATTGGGAATAACTTTGGCCCTGGTTGATGAATCTTCGCAAATTTCTCAAAGAAGATGGCTCGCTCCGCTCCTTCCCTGAAAATTTGGGGGGGATTCGTCAAGTGGGGGCTGAGAAAAAAGGGGGGTCCCAAAACGTGTTTTCCCCATGTTAATTTCCATAGGACCTTTAGACTCAGCTACAGCTTGAACCGCTGAAGGGAATGACACCAAACTTGTCAAGATGGTAGTGTTTGGTATGCAGATCACGCTTTTGGTAAAATAGTGTAAATCCCTCCAGTGGTTCCTGAGAAAATTAGAAGAGAAATCAATTATATATCTATAAGCGCGCACGGGTGCGCGCACCCCGCGATTTTTCGCGATTTTTTTTTTGGGCGGGGCTTGGGGGGGGGGGCTTGGGGGGCTTCTCTCTTTTATTTTTATCTGTTTTTTTTCAGTGAATTTCATAGGTTTTTTAAATGCTAATTCCTAACTATAACTGGTGTGAAACCTATGGTTTTTTCAGTGAATATATATATATATATATATATATATATATATATATATATATATATATATATATATATATATATATATATATATATATATATATATATTAGCTTTTAAAAAACCAATGAAATTCACTGAAAAAACCATAGGTTATACACTATATATAGTTAGGAATTAGCCTTTAAAAAACCTATGAAATTCACTAAAAAAAACCATAGGTTTTAGGCCTTATATAGTTAGGAATTAACATATAAAAAACCATTGAAATTCCTCCTATATAGTTAGCTGGACATTTTATTGACATAAAACCCAATGAAATTCCATATATAGTTAGTTGCAATAACTATATATCGCGCACCCGCAATCCACTGCTGATGATGTCACATATTACATCATTCATGACATGGTCAGTGACATCACTGATGACATCACTGATGACATCTCAAATGACATCACTGATGACATAACTGATGACATCTCAAATGACAGCACTGATGACATCATGACACACCAATACCAGTTACTACATACGCACTCACTGATTCCTACGTCTACGCACACATTCACTCATTCACCCATACAATCACTCGTACATACAGTCACTCATTTTTACAACACTGTCATATGCACTCATACACCTATGCAGACACTCACACACTGCCACTCATCCATGGAGTTACTCACACACCTAGTCAGTCCTGTAAAGAATCAATCACACTTCGATTTCCTCATCTATACAGTTAAACACAGAACACCTTACTTTTCCAAACATATACTAACACATACTTACTCTCTTATACAATTACTTATACAAGTACACATTGATCTGCACATAGTCACTCGCCTCCCAGCCAGTTACACACACACTCAGTCTTCCATACAAATACTTGGGCAACCAATCAATAAGCTATATAGCCACTCATATAGCTAATGATCAACACATGCAGCAGCTTGCACAACAACAGACATATTGATGCACACTTTCAGACAGTTTAGTCATTAACCCATGCATTCAGTAAGACACATTCATTCACTTGCTCAGTCAGTCACGCACCTACTAAATCCTTCATCCAGACACTTATACATTCACTCATTCTTCAATATGTAAAACATATTTAAACTTTACAGAAACACACAGTCACTGGATGATGTCATCAGTGATGTCATCAGTGATGTCACTGACCATGTCATGAATGATGTAATATGTGACATCATCAGCAGTGGATTGCGGGTGCGCGATATATAGTTATTGCAACTAACTATATATGGAATTTCATTGGGTTTTATGTCAATAAAATGTCCAGCTAACTATAATAGAGGAATTTCAATGTTTTTTTATATGTTAATTCCTAACTATATAAGGCCTAAAACCTATGTTTTTTTTAGTGAATATATATATATATATATATATATATATATATATATATATATATTCAATGAAAAAACCATAGGTTATAGGCCATATATAGTTAGGAATTAGCATTTACAAAACCTTATTTTACTCGCATAAAACCATTGAAATTCCATATATAGTTAGCTAACTATAAGCGCTAACTATATATCGCGCACCCGCAATCCACTGCTGATGATGTCACATATTACATCATTCATGACATGGTCAGTGACATCACTGATGACATCACTGATGACATCTCAAATGACATCACTGATGACATCACTGATGACAACATCCAGTGACTGTATGTTTCTGTAAAGTTAAAATATGTCTTACATATTGAAGAATGAGTGGATGTATAAGTGTCTGGATGAAGGATTTAGTAAGTGCATGACTGACTGTATGAGTGAGTGATTAAATGTGTCTCACTGAGTGCATGGGTTAGTGACTAAACTGTCTTAATTTGTGCATCATTATGTCTGTTGTTCTATAAACTGTTGCATGTGTTGATAAGTAGCTATATGAGTAACTATATGGGTTATTGATTGGTTGCCCAAGTATTTGTATGGGAGACTGTGTGTGTGTGTGGGTGGCTGGGAGGTGTATGACTCTGTGCATAGATGTGTGAGCAGTTGATTCACTAGATGTATGGTTTCAAAAGTGCATGTGGAAACAGCTGTATGGGCGGTTGACTGTGTGCATGAGTGTATTGGTGAGTGAATGGATATCTCAGTGCTACATGTCAAAGTAAGTACATATGTAAAACACAGTACATGTGAGAGTTGACATATATAAATAACTGTGCATAAGAGCCAGTGAATGTGTGAGTGGCTGTATGGATCATTGTGAACTTGTATCAGGGATTGTATAAGAGAGTAAATATGTGTTAGTATATGTTTGAATAAGTAAAGTTTGTATAACTGTATAGTTGAGGAAATGGAGGTGTGATTGATTCTTTGCATGACTGACTAGGTGTGTGAGTAACTCCATGGATGAGTGACAGTCTGTGAGTGTCTGTTTACACTGATTGTATCTAAGGTTATATTAGAGTCTGAAGAGGTTCATTGTATTATCACATGAGTGATGTGATCAGTGATGACAAATGAGATGTCATCAGTGATGTCATTTGAGTTGTCATCAGTGATGTCATTTGAGATGTCATCATTGATATCATTTGAGTTGTCATCAGTGATGTCATTTGAGATGTCATCAGTGATGTCATCAGTGATGTCACTGACCATGTCATGAATGATGTAATATGTGACATCATCAGCAGTGGATTGCGGGTGCGCGATATATAGTTAGCGCTTATAGTTAGCTAACTATATATGGAATTTCAATGGTTTTATGCGAGTAAAATAAGGTTTTGTAAATGCTAATTCCTAACTATATATGGCCTATAACCTATGGTTTTTTCATTGAATTTTCAAGGTTTTGTAAATGCAAATTCCTAACTATATATCCACTATAACCTATGGTTTTTTCTGTGAATTTCATTGGTTTTTTAATAGCAAATATGAAAAGCTTTAAAATGTCAAGTACGTGATAGATAAAAACATTTTCGTATTTATGCACGCTGATGTGCTTTGAACGCTGCCCCCCCCCCTCCCCTCTTTTGCCTTTGTTAGTACTCTCTCTTTGCAGATACAGAAGGGCAGTTAACGCAGGCCTTTACCCCCGTTGTAATCCGTCGTACCTCCTTGTCTCTCCATTTGATTGATTGTTGTCCAAGCATTTACTGTTTTAGAATTGGTTCTCTTTGGATCATTCTCTATTTACAAACAAGCACAAAGTCGCAATACTCGGTTTAGTCTTTGCAGATAGTGAAAAATCGTGTAAAAAAATAAAAGTAATCGAGCAAAATCAGTAGGCCACTAATTGGATCTCTTTTTGACCTCGCTAAAATAGAAATATTAGGAACAACCCTTCTTGAGAAATACGAAAATAGTGAGATGAACTGAGCTCCACACCATGAGGGCTGCAAGACAGCTCGGCTCCATCACCCATCCCGCACAAAATAATGACAAACCCTATGCAAATATTAAAAATATAGACAACACACCAGCAAAGAAATAGGGTAAAACATTTTATTAAAAAACTATTTACATAACGTTGGTTTATAAGATGATGTCAGTAGTGGACCGATGTGTGAATAGATCGAAAACAGCACAAGGCTCCAAGATCCGGATAGCAAGCTCCTGGATGTTGGGTGCCATAGTTTAGAGTTCTGAATTTCAGCCTTTTTCAATGCCTGTGCTTTGTTGAATCAAAATGGCGGTTTGACACAAAGCTGACTCAAGCGTTGTTACTGATGCTATGCAGACCAAAACTGGTTTTCAGTTTGTACATTTTTCTAGATTTTTCAATCCAAGTTTGGTTGACTTTGTAGAACGATGGCTTCAGATTTTCAACATACGGTGTGGTGGCGCTGACTGGGAGGGGGCGCTTCGCTCCTGCCCCCTCCCCAAGTAAGATTTTCATACGTGAAAGTACGTTAATGGTTTTGGTCCCCGAGATGCTTCGATGTCACTACCATTCTCAAATAGCATAAGTTCTGGATGTTGGGTGCCATAGTTAAGAGTTCTGAGCAGCGCTTGTAACACTGTCTGAAGCTTATTTCCTCCTACTGCAGCTTCACTATTCTCAAAGTAAGTGAGTGTCGTTTGTGGACCTGACTGCATTAGAAAACAATATGATATGTTACCTTCCTAAACAGCTTGACGGAGGCCCCTGAGGGGCGCTGTGATGGCCATGGACTCGGAGAAGACGCTTGGCTCCGACACCCTCCCCAAGTCTTATAGCACTGGTGTAGCCTGAGATCGCCCCCGACATAGGCGGCCGGCTCCCGGGGTCCGGCGGTACTTTTTGCCTTTTGATGACTCTTCAATTCTGGACCTTGTCCCACAATCCGTTTGACCTGAAGACAAGCTGTAGTGAGGCGCCCCTTTATCGTTTTAGTTGCCATTCCGCCCGCTTTTGCTACACTGTGCCTCTTCCGCCATTCAGCTGTTTTCCGCCCGCTCTTGCGACTACAGCGTCTCGCTCACCATGTAGTTGAGATGCGCCCGCTCTAGCGGTGCAGCGATAGGCGGCTGCCACAGGACTCTCAAAATGGCGGCCGGCTCTTCGGTTTTGGGCCTGGTCCACTAAAATGGCCCTGGGACACCTTGGAACTCGGACGCTTGTCTGCTAGGGCTTGGATCCCATTCTCGAAAAGCGTCCCCTCAGCCGTGAAGATTCTACAAAAGTCATGGGGGCCTCCGACTCCCGCAGGCTTCTGGTGGGGAGCGGCTGCCATGATTGCTCGTGGAATGGCCACGACGGAGCTACGAGATGGTAGTGGTCTCATGCTGACGCCAGCTTTAGTCTGAAACATCCAGAAACACTGTAGACTACCAATTCGATCAGTTCCGGTAGCGCCCCAACATGACCCGGAAGAGAAGAACTTGCCCTCCCCTCTTTGACTGATGGTTCTTGTTGCCTGTCCCCTCTGTTGTCATTTAACAGAACTTTTTGGACTACTGAAAGGGGTTGTGTTCTGAACGCTGGTTGGTGGAGACATTTAGACTATATTCTTGACCTACGTTGTCGCGTAATGCGTTTTATGACACGCCGCGTTAGCGCACCCGGAAGTGATCCGAGGCGCGGCACGCAGCGCGTAACGTAAGCATAACAGGTCATGTGACTTGTTAATAAAACTTTTCATTGGTTCATTTTACTTTTGTTAATTTAATGATGAAAAGCTTGGTCATATGACCTAAAAATTACGCTTTTTATTATTTTCGAACAATATTTTTTTTTCAAACATATGTTATAATATTCCAGGCTAATGTACTTTCCCGGAAAATTTACAACTGTCTGGCAAGTAAAATATATTCCTTTTTCGAGAAAAAGGGCGTTTCTTCCTTCCATGACGGAGCCGTTGAGTAAAAGAGATTCGGCCTGCTGTCTTAGTCGCCGATGCGCCTGATTATCAGATTCTTATCGATCACTTTATGTTGCAGACATGAAAAACACAACTGCCCTTGACCATTTATCTTTACTGCGTTCCTACATATTATACCTTTTATCCGTCATGTAATTGGACTGCTTTATTTCACTTGCCTTTTACTGATTCGAAAACAGTCACTAAAAGTAAAAACTTTACAAATGAAAATACTACTACCGTGTTTTGTTTTAAAAACCTTTATTGTGAAAATGTCAGTATACAAATACGGGCCTATAACCACGTGGGCCGGCCACGGAGCAAACTCAAATCGTATATGATGAGGAGACATTTACACTGTAGAAGAACGTAACGAGCGGGCCATTAGGTGACAAGAACAAAGGTGTCTAACAGTTGCGGAATCGGTGGACGTACATTTTGTAATTAAAATACGACAGGGCCACTTACAATAACATTTTCTAGATATACATTTGCGGGCAAAGAGTTACGAGTCCCATTTATACCGGCGCCATTTTGGGCAAGGCCGGGCAGGTCCAAGATATAGTCAAAATGTCTCCACCAACCATCGGCCAGACCAGAACCCCTTTCGGCCCTTTATGCTACAAGATGGTGTCTTCCATTCAGAAAATATTGGTGGCAGCATTTTGAAAGGAAACAGAAACAGCCGTTCTCCTAGTGAGTTTCACATTGTTACATTTAGGAAGAATGTTGAAGAGTAGTATGTGGAAAATCTGAAGCCATTTTTCTACAAACTCTCAATCAGACTTGGATGGAAAAAAAAAACATGAAGAATGTACAAACTGAAAACCAATTTTTGTCTGTATAGCATCAACAGTAACGCTTGAGTCAGCTTTGTGTCAAGCCGCCATTTTCATTCAATCAATAGCGTCCCCCTGCACACATTCAGGGACCTGGTCGTGTCTTCAGATGAAACGGATTGTAGGAAAAGAAGCAGAAAGGAAAAGGCAAAAAGTTCCGCCGGACCTCGGGAGCCGGCCGCCTATGTCATGTGCGACCTTTGGCCACACAAGGGCAATAGTGAAGCTGCAGCAGATGCAAATAAGCTTCAGACAATCTTACAAGCACTGCTCAGAAATCTCAACTGAGGCACTCAACATCCAGGACTTGCCATTCGAATCTTGGCGCCTTGTGCTGGTTCCGACCTATTCACACATCGGTCCTGGATCTCGGCGCGTTCGACTCACTGTACCGCAACAGTGACCGCAATTCAGCTGGACACGCCGTCTTTCGGCGCAGCATTGTAGGATGGCCACACCAGTGCGGCAATTTGCTAGACACCACCTCGGTGCCATCCGGATCTCGGCGCGTTCGAGTCACTGTACCGCAACAGTGACCGCAATTCAGCTGGACACGCCGTCTTTCGGCGCAGCATTGTAGGATGGCCACACCAGTGCGGCAATTTGCTGGACACCACCTCGGTGCCATCCGGATCTCGGTGCGTTCGAGTCACTGTACCGCAACAGTGACCGCAACTCAGCTGGACACGCCGTCTTTCGGCGCAGCATTGTAGGATGGCCACACCAGTGCGGCAATTTGCTGGACACCACCTCGGTGCCATCCGGATCTCGACGCGTTGTGCTGCCTTCGGCCTATTCGCACATCGGTCCGCTACTGACAGTGACCGCAACTCAGCTGGACACGCCGTCTTTCGGCGCAGCATTGTAGGATGGCCACACCAGTGCGGCAATTTGCTGGACACCACATCGGTGCCATCCGCATCTCGACGCGTTGTGCTGCCTTCGGCCTATTCGCACATCGGTCCGCTACTGACAGTGACCGCAACTCAGCTGGACACGCCGTCTTTCGGCGCAGCATTGTAGGATGGCCACACCAGTGCGGCAATTTGCTGGACACCACCTCGGTGCCATCCGGATCTCGACGCGTTGTGCTGCCTTCGGCCTATTCGCACATCGGTCCGCTACTGACGCCGCCTCACGTGCCAACGGATTTTCTACGCTTTTTGTAGCCCTATGCCGCAGAACAGGTCATGTGACTTGTTTATAAAACTTTTCATTGGTTCATTTTACTTTTGGTTTCCTAAAGATGGAAGGCTTGGTCATATGACCTAAAAATAACACTTTTCATTGGTTTAGAACATTTTTTTTCCCAAACGATGAAAGCCCCACCTTGTTTCTGGATCATTCAGACTGAAGCTGGCGTCAGCATGAGAGCACCACCATCTCGTGGCTCCGTCGTGGTCATTCCGCGAGCAATCATGGCAGCCGCTCCCCACCGGAAGCCTGCGGGAGTCGGGGGCCCCCAAGACTTTTATACAATCTTCACGGCTGAGGGGACGCTTTTCGAGAATGGAGCCCAAGCCCTAGCAGGCAAGCGTCCGACTTCCAAGGTGTCCCAGGGCCATTTCAGTGGACCAGGCCCAAAACCGAAGAGCCGTCCGCCATTTTGACAGCCATGTGGCAGCCGCCTATCGCTGCACTGCAAGAGTGGGAGCAACTCCACAACATGGTGAGCGAGACGCTGTGGCCGCAAGAGCGAGCGCAACTCAGCTAGATGGCCGCCACCTGGGGAGGCCCGTTCACGCCGCCTCCCCCCCCCCCCCCCCCGGGCCGCCGCACGCCAATTTTCGGAGCAGCATTGTAGGATACCAAAACCAGTGCGGCAGTTTACTGGACATCACCTGGGTGCCTGTCGTACATGTTGTGTCAGCCATGTGACACTGGACACAGACCGCTACTGACGAGGCCTCCCCCCGCACCACCCGGGACGCCCCACGCTGTTTTTCTGTGCTGCATTGTAGGATCCCTAAACCAGTGCGGCACCCAGGCGACATCACCTGGGTGCCGTCCAGAACTCTGCACGTTGTGCTGCCTTGGGACTATTCGCACAACAGACCGCTACTGACGAGGCCTCCCCCCGCCCCACCCGGGACACCCCACGCCAATTTTCGGAGCAGCATTGTAGGATCCCTAAACCAGTGCGGCACCCAGGCGACATCACCTGGGTGCCGTCCAGAACTCTGCACGTTGTGCTGCCTTGGGACTATTCGCACAAAAGACAGCTTCTAACCATTGTTGCTTTTTGTGTTAATAAATGTTTAAATGTTTTTAGTTTTTGTTCTGTTCATTATCGTTAAAAGTTAATAAAGTTTTATAACCTTACTTTGTTGGAGTGTTATCTATTTTTTGAAAAACGGGTGAATGGGGCCTTGAATCGGGTTATTGTCATGTGTGGGCTTTGGAAGTGTGCTGCTGCAGGATCGGACATTTCAAACTCAAATGCACGTTCTTTTTCTTACCTTTCCGAAGCATGGAGCGCAATAGCAAGCAGAGAAAGGGTGATGCACGTGTTGAACACTACCTGACCTGGCAAGTTGCTGGCAGTGCCCCCCCGCCCGCTCCTGAAAGAGGGCACACACACACCGCCGCCCCGAGTACTTCAGAAATCTTTAAAAGACCATGCGCTTGTTCATGAGGCTTAAATGGTTTATCACCTCTTCTAGAACCCCTACATCGACCCTCTGACGTTTCATGGAAAAATTACCATGTAACACAATACCAAGCCCTATCAGCTGAAACCCCCAAGGAATCGTGGGGCATATTAGCAAGGGGGTTTATCTCCGCTTTTTTGGCTTTAAAAACCATGAAAGCGGAGATAAAATTATTTCCCTATTATCAAGCTGTCGCTAACACCAGTTAGTGACACCTAAAAGGAGATAGCGACCATCTTGGGCCCGGCTTTGCATGTCAGTGATACTTATCACTAATGACATGCAAAGTGGCGTGCCAAGATGTTAGCGACTGGAAACAGTCCCTAACATCGCTACCTTCTATTACCAACTTTTGGAGATATTCGCACTAAGCGCGAATATCTCCAAAAGCTAACACCTGCCCTGAGCAGGTCTTAGCCATGTTATCCAATGGGAGGTGGATAACATGGCTAAGAGCATTAGGTCGATAATACATGAATATCGCTGACTTTTCTGCGATAATAGCAAGGTTTATCTGCGATAAAAATCGCCGATGTGCGGCGATAATTTTTGTCTCTAAACAAGTTATAGACAAAAATTATCGCTAGTTGTTAGTAATATGCCCCCGGGTTTTTGCTTGCAGAAATCGGGAGGCGGGAGACTAGCACTGAAATCAGTACTCACACGCCTGAATCAGGAGAATTGGCATGTCTGAATTCTCTACAGCTGGGGCCATAAACTACATCCGCAGGGGTAGGTGATAGCCTGGGACCAGCCTAGCATCTAAAATGGCTGCCGTGCACGACAAAATTGTGGCATTCGAAAAAAGGCAAGATGGCGCAGCCGCTGGAAGAGATATATCAACATATATCAGCCTCCTCAGCCACCCTCAGGAAACATAGGGGATTAGGATATGTCTCCCGCACCCCCTTATACCTAGTACTTTAATTAACGAAGCACAAAATGGCGAATTCCCGTTTCGCTACCAGTTTGCGGCCCAGTTCGCGGCCCGTGAAGCGCTTCTACCGTGAAAAATCATTTTTTTTTTATTTTCCCCACGGGACCCTTTAATAACCCCAACAACATTCCTAGGGGGTCAAGAGGGGGATACCTTGCCCCCTTTCATTAAATTCCCCCTTAGTTTTTCACCTTTTCTTCTCTCTCGATCCTACCGAGAGACAAGATGGCGGCCGCTCCGGACTGTCACGCAGCAAAAAAAAAAAAAAAGCTCACGCACAGCCGCTGGAAGAGATGTATCAACATATATCAGCCTCCTCACCCACCCTCAGGAAACATAGGGGATTAGGATACGTCTCCCGTACCCACTTATAACTAGTAATTTAATTTACGAAGCACAAAATGGCGAATTCCCGTTTCGCTACCAGTTCGCGGCCGCGCTTCTACCGTGAAAAATCATTTTTTTTTATTTTCCCCACGGGACCCTTTAATAACCCCAACAACATTCCTAGGAGGTCAAGAGGGGGATACCTTGCCCCCTTTCATTAAATTCCCCCTTCGTTTTCCACCTCTTCTTCTCTCTCGATCCTACCGAGAGACAAGATGGCGTCTGCTCCGGACTGTTTAGAATGTTGACAGACACCGGAGAGCCAATCAGCTTTCTGCGCGCAAAGTTCCGATAAGCGAAAAGTAAGCGGACCGGATCGCTGCCCAGAGCGCTGTTACAGATATATATCTTGGTTTGAACGTTAATTTCTCAAAAACTACTGGAGCACATATATTGAGACCTAGCAAAGGCACATCGGGCTAACAGTCCCTACAATTTTGCCAAGTTTCGTGCAAATCCATTCAGCCGTTCGAGCTAAAAGTGAGTCCAACCGCCCTATGGAAAACTCAATGCAAAAAACGCGTTTTGGGACCCCCCTTTTTTCTCAGCCCCCCCTTGACGAAACCCCACCAAATTTTCAGGAGCTGCTCAGAAACAAAATGTGCCATTTTCCTGAAAATTTCAGCCGATTCCATCCACAAACGCCAAAGTTATTAGACATAGAATTTTCAAAAGTCCCATAGGGAATTTATCCTAACTATATATACCTACTGGCGAACGCCAGTAGGTAATATATATATATATATATATATATATATATATATGTATATATTCACTGAAAAAACCATAGGTTATAGACCATATATAGTTAGGAATTAGCATTTACAAAACCTTGAAAATTCACTGAAAAAACCATAGGTTATAGACCATATATAGTTAGGAATTCGCATTTACAAAACCTTATTTTACTCACACAAAACCATTGAAATTCCATATATAGTTAGTTGCACTAACTATATATCGCGCACCCGCAATCCACTGCTGATGATGTCACATATTACATCATTCATGACATGGTCAGTCACATCACTGATGACATCACTGATGACATCTCAAATGACATCACTGATGACATCTCAAATGACATCACTGATGACATCACTGATGACATCTCATTTGACATTACTGATCACATCACTGATGATATCATTCATGTGATAATACGATGAACCTCTTCAGACTCTAATATAACCTTAGATACAATCAGTGTAAACAGACACTCACAGACTGTCACTCATCCATGGAGTTACTCACACACCTAGTCAGTCATGCAAAGAATCAATCACACCTCCATTTCCTCAACTATACAGTTATACAAACTTTACTTATTCAAACATATACTAACACATATTTACTCTCTTATACAATCCCTGATACAAGTTCACAATGATCCATACAGCCACTCACTCATTCACTGGCTCTTATGCACAGTTATTTATATATGTCAACTCTCACATGTACTGTGTTTTACATATGTACTTACTTTGACATGTAGCACTGAGATATCCATTCACTCACCAATACACTCATGCACACAGTCAACCGCCCATACAGCTGTTTCCACATGCACTTTTGAAACCATACATCTAGTGAATCAACTGCTCACACATCTATGCACAGAGTCATACACCTCCCAGCCACCCACACACACACTCAGTCTCCCATACAAATACTTGGGCAACCAATCAATAACCCATATAGTTACTCATATAGCTACTTATCAACACATGCAACAGTTTACAGAACAACAGACATAATGATGCACAAATTAAGACAGTTTAATCACTAACCCATGCACTCAGTGAGACACATTTAATCACTCACTCATACAGTCAGTCATGCACCTACTAAATCCTTCATCCAGACACTTATACATCCACTCATTCTTCAATATGTAAGACATATTTTAACTTTACAGAAACATACAGTCACTGGATGTTGTCATCAGTGATGTCATCAGTGATGTCATTTGAGATGTCATCAGTGATGTCATCAGTGATGTCACTGACCATGTCATGAATGATGTAATATGTGACATCATCAGCAGTGGATTGCGGGTGCGCGATATATAGTTAGTGCAACTAACTATATATGGAATTTCAATGGTTTTGTGTGAGTAAAATAAGGTTTTGTAAATGCGAATTCCTAACTATATATGGTCTATAACCTATGGTTTTTTCAGTGAATTTTCAAGGTTTTGTAAATGCTAATTCCTAACTATATATGGTCTATAACCTATGGTTTTTTCAGTGAATTTTCAAGGTTTTGTAAATGCTAATTCCTAACTATATATGGTCTATAACCTATGTTTTTTTCAGTGAATATATATATATACATACATATATAAACATATATCATCTGTATATCTATATAAATACAAACATAAATGCATGCATACATATACTTATATGCATACAGATGCATGTTATTTACATGAAAGTTGAAAAAACACTAATAAAAGCAAAGCTAAAAAGCCACCTCATTACAAACAGAATGGCTTTAACTTAAACGAGGGCGAGATCTATTGCATTTTCAATGCTTGTTTACTTTGGTTCCATCAAGAAGGCATTCAGATGTGTCACACATTTGCCATAAATTCTGAATGTTAGCACTCTAGTTGCACATTAGATCACTGTAGTAAAGCTACTGCTCACCAGGGACGTCTGCTGCTGGTATTCAAAGTGCATGTTTCAGTCTGCATGTCAGAATTTTTTTAATGAAATAGAAGAGGATTTGAGAAGTCACTCAAAATGATCCCTAATTTTTCTTTCTGAAGCACTAATCATACTTTCTATGGCAAAATTAACCCCCTCATGTTGTTCCTTTTTAAATTGAGTGTTTTCAGACTTACCACTTCATTCCAATCAAGATGGCTTCTGGTGTGCCATACTTTTGTCATAAGTAAGACTGTTAGCGCTCTAGTTGTTCTTTAGAACACTCTGGGACATTCTGTCATTGGGCTATACTTGGGGTACATCTGGGTGATATTTGGGCTACATTTGGGCTCTTTTGTCTCTGGTGGCCATTTTGGGAGACTGCATGTCAGAATTTTTTAATGAAATAGAAGAGGATTTGAAAAGTCACTCAAAATGTGCCCTAATTTTTCTTTCTGCTGCACTAATCATACCTTCTATTGCATAATATACCCCCTCATTTTGTTCCTTTTTAAATTAAATGTTTTAAGAGTTACCACTTTATTCCCATCACGATGGCTCCAGGTGTGCTATACCTTTGTAATAAGTAGGACTGTTAGCGCTCTAGTTGTTCTTTAGAACACTCTGGGACATTCTGTCATTGGGCTATACTTGGGCTACATCTGGGTGATATTTGGGCTACATTTGGGCTCTTTTGTCTCTGGTGGCTATTTTGGGAGACTGCATGTCAGAATGTTTTAATGAAATAGAAAAGGATTTGAGAAGTCACTCAAAATGTGCCCTAATTTTTCATTCTGCAGCACTAATCATACTTTCTTTGGCAAAATATACCCCCTCATGTTGTTTCTTTTTAAATTAAATGTTTTAAGAGTTACCACTTTATTCCAATCAAGATGGCTTCAGGTGTGCCATACCTTTGTAATAAGTAGGACTGTTAGCGCTCTAGTTGTTCTTTAGAACACTCTGGGACATTCTGTCATTGGGCTATACTTGGGCTACATCTGGGTGATATTTGGGCTACATTTGGGCTCTTTTGTCTCTGGTGGCCATTTTGGGAGACTGCATGTCAGAATGTTTTAATGAAATAGAAAAGGATTTGAGAAGTCACTCAAAATGTGCCCTAATTTTTCATTCTGAAGCACTAATCATACTTTCTATGGCAACATATACCCCCTCATGTTGTTTCTTTTTAAATTAAATGTTTTAAGAGTTACCACTTTATTCCAATCAAGATGGCTTCAGGTGTGCCACACCTTTGTAATAAGTAGGACTGTTAGCGCTCTAGTTGTTCTTTAGAACACTCTAGGAGGCTGCAGTAGAACACAAAGGAATCAACTGAAAGTCTCTGTCCTTGTTGGATGTATATGTTTTACTGAGAATGTCAGACTTCATTTTCACATGACTGAGAAAGATAATGTGAATTTACAGAAAATATGCTTTCAGTTTAGCTTATAGATCCCCTTCCAAACCACTATGGGAAAATCATGAGATATTAGTTTTCTTTCAAACAATATTCATGATATCACAGCAGAAGGTTTTTTCACATGGTAAAATCACCTTAGAACCCACCACAATTCCTAAAACGAGTATGGTACCATCAACAAATGATTTATAATGTAACTAAAGTCCTAAAACCCTCTA
This sequence comes from Lissotriton vulgaris, assembly GCF_964263255.1. Classification (NCBI taxonomy): domain Eukaryota; kingdom Metazoa; phylum Chordata; class Amphibia; order Caudata; family Salamandridae; genus Lissotriton; species Lissotriton vulgaris. The sequence continues at coordinate 21,932 of NW_028251489.1, read as the reverse complement.
TTAACTACAATGCTTTTTAATGAGGTGCTATCATGTATATTGGTCCCAAGATGGCTGCCAACACTTCTTGGATGAAGTGCTGACAGCCAATCAGATCAGATGTGTGGTTAGGCTCCGCCCAGATATATCTTTTTTTGAACCTAAATTACTCAAAATCCACTGGAGCACATATATTGAGACCTAGCAAAGGCACATCGGGCTAACAGTCCCTACAATTTTGCAAAGTTTCGTGCAAATCCATTCAGCCGTTCAAGCTAAAAGTGAGGCCAACCGCCCTATGGAAATTAACATGGGAAAAACGTGTTTTGGGACCCCCCCTTTTTTCTCGGCCCCACCTTGATGAAACCCCCCCAAATTGTCAGGGGCTGCTCAGAAACAAAATGTTCCATTTTCCTGAAAATTTCAGCCAATTCCGTCCTCAAACGCCAAAGTTATTAGACATAGAATTTTCAAAAATCCCATAGAGAAAAAATCCTAACTATATATACCTACTGGCGACCGCCAGTAGGTAATATATATATATATATATATATATATATATATATATATATATATATATATATATATATATATATATATATATTCACTGAAAAAACCATAGGTTAGAGACCATATATAGTTAGCTGGACATTTTATTGACAAAAAACCAATGAAATTCCATATATAGTTAGTTGCACTAACTATATATCGCGCACCCGCAATCCACTGCTGATGATGTCACATATTACATCATTCATGACATGGTCAGTGACATCACTGATGACATCACTGATGACATCTCAAATGACATCACTGATGACATCACTGATGACATCTCAAATGACATCACTGATGACATCATCTAGTGTCTGTGTGTTTTTGTAAAGTTTAAATATGTTTTACATATTGAAGAATGAGTGGATGTATGGAAGACTGAGTGTGTGTGTGGCTGGCTGGGAGGTGTGTGACTCTGTGCATATCAATGTGTACTTGTATCAGTGATTGTATAAGAGAGTAAGTATGTGTTAGTATATGTGTGAAAAGTATGGTGTTCTGTGTTTAACTGTATAGATGAGGAAATCGAAGTGTGATTGATTCTTCACAGGACTGACTAGGTGTATGAGTGCATATGATAGTGTTGTAATAATGAGTGACTGTATGTATGAGTGATTGTATGGGTGAATGAGTGAATGTGTGTGTAGACGTAGGAATCAGTGAGTGCGTATGTAGTAACTGGTATTGGTGTGTCATGATGTCATCAGTGATGTCATTTGAGATGTCATCAGTGATGTCATTTGAGATGTCATCAGTGATGTCATCAGTGATGTCACTGAAGTATGGTGTTCTGTGTTTAACTGTATAGATGAGGAAATGGAAGTGTGATTGATTCTTTACAGGACTTACTAGGTGTGTGAGTAACTCCATGGATGAGTGGCAGTGTGTGAGTGTCTGCATAGGTGTATGAGTGCATATCATAGTGTAATAATGAGTGACTGTATGTATGAGTGATTGTATGGGTGAATGAGTGAATGTGTGTGTAGACGTAGGAATCAGTGAGTGCGTATGTAGTAACTGGTATTGGTGTGTCATGATGTCATCACTGATGTCATTTGAGATGTCATCAGTGATGTCATCAGTGATGTCATTTGAGATGTCATCAGTGATGTCATCAGTGATGTCACTGACCATGTCATGAATGATGTAATATGTGACATCATCAGCAGTGGATTGCGGGTGCGCGATATATAGTTAGTGCAACTAACTATATATGGAATTTCATTGGTTTTTTGTCAATAAAATGTCCAGCTAACTATATATGGTCTCTAACCTATGGTTTTTTCAGTGAATTTCATTGGTTTTTTAAAAGCTAATATCTATAGCTGTAAAATATATTCTTTATTACGTGACGTATCACGTAGCCACGTGAGACGCCTCATGACGCGTCGCATAACCGTGACGTATCGGTTCTGCAGCGCAAACAAAACCCGTAACGTAAGCGTGCCGGAGCACGCTTACAGATATATATATTTTTTTTAACCTTAATTAGACAAAATCCACACGTGCACATATCTTGAGGCCTTGCAAAGGCACATCAAACAAACAGTCCCTACAATTTTGCCAAGTTTGCTGGAAATCTATTCCCTTAATTTTTTTTTTACTGTTTCTCTTGGTTTTCCCCTTGTTACGCTTACCGGGACGCTACCCGGTACGCGAACCGGACGCTCCAAAAACACAAGATGGCGGACTCCCGTTACGCTGCCGGTTAGCTGTCCGGTTCGCGTACCGGGAAGCGCCTCTACCGCGAAAAATCGCGGGGGACTTTAATATCCCCCTCATAAATCCTAGGGGGTCAGGAGGGGTTTACCTTGCCCCCTTTCCTTCATTTCCGCCTTCTTTTTTCACCACATCTTGTCTCTCGAACCTACCGAGAGACAAGATGGCGGCCGCTCCGGACTGTTTACAATGTTGACAGCTACGCTGCCGGTTAGCTGCCCGGTTAGCTGCCCGGTGAGCTGCCCGGTTCGCGTACCGGGACGCGCCTCTACGGCGTAAAATCGCAAAATTTTTTGCCCCGCGGGGCACTTTAATATCCCCCTCATCAATCCTAGGGGGTCAGGAGTGGTCTACCTTGCCCCCTTTCCTTCATTTCCCCCTTCGTTTTTCACCACATCTTGTCTCTCGATCGTACCGAGAGACAAGATGGCGGCCGCTCCGGTTTGTTTAGAATGTTGACAGACACCGGAGAGCCAATCAGATTCGCTTCGCGAAGTTCCGTTACGCGTCAGGTACGCGAACCGGGGCGCTAACCGGAGCGCTGTCACGGATATATATATTTTTTTAAACGTTAATTTCTCAAAATCCACTGGAGCACATATATTGAGACATAGCAAAGGCACGTCGGGCAAACCATATCTACAATTTTGCCAAGTTTCATGTAAATCTATTCAGCCGTTCGAGCTAAAAGTGAGTCCAACCGCCCTATGGAAAAATGAATGGGAAAAACGCGTTTTGGGACCCCCCTTTGTTCTCGGCCCCCCCTTGACGAAACCCCACCAAATTTTCAGGGGCTGCTCAGGAAAAAATGTGCCATTTTCCTGAAAATTTCAGCCAATTCCGTCCACAAACGCCAAAGTTATTAGACATAGAATTTTCAGAAATCCCATAGAGAAAAAATCCTAACTATATATACCCACTGGCTATCGCCAGTAGGTAATATACATATATAAACATATGTAATCTGCATATCTATATAAATATAAATGCATGCATACATATACATATATGCATACATATGCATGTTATTTACATGAAAGTTTTAAAAACACTAATAAAAGCAAAGCTAAAAAGCCACCTCATTACAAACAGAATGGCTTTAACTTAAACGAGGGCGAGATCTATTGCATTTTCAATGCTTGTTTACTTTGGTTCTATCAAGAAGGCATTCAGATGTGTCACACATTTGCCATAAATTCTGAATGTTAGCACTCTAGTTGCTCATTAGATCACTGTAGTAAAGCTAGTGCTCACCAGGGAAGTCTGCTGCTAATCATGGTTTGCAGCCATTTTCCCGCATTTTTTATCCCGCAGACTTTCAGTCCGCATACCATTATCCCGCAAGGTCATTGAGCTCGCATACCATTATCCCGCATTTTTTCAAAACGCATGTGCATTTATCGCGCATGCCTTTACAAAGAATTACGTTTTAAAGGCATGTATGGTAAATGCATTTGCGTTGTGAAAACCACGATGACGAGAGAGGTAAGTGGGTTTGTGTTAATTTTTTCGTGGGTTAGTGATTGTGTAGTGTAGTGTAGTGTTGTGTAGTGTAGTGTTGTGTTAGTGTAGTGTAGAGTTGTGGTGGTTGTTTAGTGTAGGGTCATGCTGGGGGTAGTGTTTTAGGGTTTAGGGTTGTGTTGTAGTGTTTGCGTAGTGTAGGGTCATGCTGGGGGTAGTGTTTTAGGGTTTAGGGTTGTGTTGTAGTGTTTGCGTAGTGTAGGGTCATGCTGGGGCTAGTGTTTTAGGGTTTAGGGTAGTGTTGTAGTGTTTGCGTAGTGTAGGGTCATGCTGGGCGTAGTGTTTTAGGGTTTAGGATAGTGTTGTAGTGTTTGCGTAGTGTAGGGTCATGCTGGGGGTAGTGTTTTAGGGTTTTGGGTAGTGTTGTAGTGTTTGCGTAGTGTAGGGTCATGCTGGGGTGTAGTATTTTAGGGTTTTGGGTAGTGTTGTAGTGTTTGCGTAGTGTAGGGTCATGCTGGGGGTAGTGTTTTAGGGTTTTGGGTAGTGTTGTAGTGTTTGCGTAGTGTAGGGTCATGCTGGGGGTAGTGTTTTAGGGTTTTGGGTAGTGTTGTAGTGTTTGCGTAGTGTAGGGTCATGCTGGGGTGTAGTGTTTTAGGGTTTTGGGTAGTGTTGTAGTGTTTGCGTAGTGTAGGGTCATGCTGGGGGTAGTGTTTTAGGGTTTTGGGTAGTGTTGTAGTGTTTGCGTAGTGTAGGGTCATGCTGGGGGGTAGTGTTTTAGGGTTTTGGGTAGTGTTGTAGTGTTTGCGTAGTGTAGGGTCATGCTGGGGGGTAGTGTTTTAGGGTTTTGGGTAGTGTTGTAGTGTTTGCGTAGTGTAGGGTCATGCTGGGGGTAGTGTTTTAGGGTTTTGGGTAGTGTTGTAGTGTTTGCGTAGTGTAGGGTCATGCTGGGGTGTAGTATTTTAGGGTTTTGGGTAGTGTTGTAGTGTTTGCGTAGTGTAGGGTCATGCTGGGGGTAGTGTTTTAGGGTTCAGGGTAGTGTTGTAGTGTTTGCGTAGTGTAGGGTCATGCTGGGGGTAGTGTTTTAGGGTTTAGGGTTGTGTTGTAGTGTTTGCGTAGTGTAGGGTCATGCTGGGGCTAGTGTTTTAGGGTTTAGGGTAGTGTTGTAGTGTTTGCGTAGTGTAGGGTCATGCTGGGCGTAGTGTTTTAGGGTTTAGGATAGTGTTGTAGTGTTTGCGTAGTGTAGGGTCATGCTGGGGGTAGTGTTTTAGGGTTTTGGGTAGTGTTGTAGTGTTTGCGTAGTGTAGGGTCATGCTGGGGTGTAGTATTTTAGGGTTTTGGGTAGTGTTGTAGTGTTTGCGTAGTGTAGGGTCATGCTGGGGGTAGTGTTTTAGGGTTTTGGGTAGTGTTGTAGTGTTTGCGTAGTGTAGGGTCATGCTGGGGGTAGTGTTTTAGGGTTTTGGGTAGTGTTGTAGTGTTTGCGTAGTGTAGGGTCATGCTGGGGTGTAGTGTTTTAGGGTTTTGGGTAGTGTTGTAGTGTTTGCGTAGTGTAGGGTCATGCTGGGGGTAGTGTTTTAGGGTTTTGGGTAGTGTTGTAGTGTTTGCGTAGTGTAGGGTCATGCTGGAGGGTAGTGTTTTAGGGTTTTGGGTAGTGTTGTAGTGTTTGCGTAGTGTAGGGTCATGCTGGGGGTAGTGTTTTAGGGTTTTGGGTAGTGTTGTAGTGTTTGCGTAGTGTAGGGTCATGCTGAGGGTAGTGTTTTAGGGTTTAGGGTAGTGTTGTAGTGTTTGTGTAGTGTAGGGTCATGCTGGGGGTAGTGTTTTAGGGTTTAGGGTAGTGTTGTAGTGTTTGCGTAGTGTAGGGTCATGCTGGGGGTAGTGTTTTAGGGTTTAGGGTAGTGTTGTAGTGTTTGCGTAGTGTAGGGTCATGCTGGGGTGTAGTGTTTTAGGGTTTTGGGTAGTGTTGTAGTGTTTGCGTAGTGTAGGGTCATGCTGGGGGTAGTGTTTTAGGGTTTAGGGTAGTGTTGTAGTGTTTGCGTAGTGTAGGGTCATGCTGGGGTGTAGTGTTTTAGGGTTTTGGGTAGTGTTGTAGTGTTTGCGTAGTGTAGGGTCATGCTGGGGGTAGTGTTTTAGGATTTAGGGTAGTGTTGTAGTGTTTGCGTAGTGTAGGGTCATGCTGGGGGTAGTGTTTTAGGGTTTTGGGTAGTAATGTAGTGTTTGCGTAGTGTAGGGTCATGCTGGGAGGTAGTGTTTTAGGGTTTTGGGTAGTGTTGTAGTGTTTGCGTAGTGTAGGGTCATGCTGAGGGTAGTGTTTTAGGGTTTAGGGTAGTGTTGTAGTGTTTGCGTAGTGTAGGGTCATGCTGGGGGTAGTGTTTTAGGGTTTAGGGTAGTGTTGTAGTGTTTGCGTAGTGTAGGGTCATGCTGGGGGTAGTGTTTTAGGGTTTAGGGTAGTGTTGTAGTGTTTGCGTAGTGTAGGGTCATGCTGGGGGTAGTGTTTTAGGGTTTAGGGTAGTGTTGTAGTGTTTGCGTAGTGTAGGATCATGCTGGGGGTAGTGTTTTAGGGTTTAGGGTAGTGTTGTAGTGTTTGCGTAGTGTAGGGTCATGCTGGGGTGTAGTGTTTTAGGGTTTTGGGTAGTGTTGTAGTGTTTGCGTAGTGTAGGGTCATGCTGGGGGTAGTGTTTTAGGGTTTAGGGTAGTGTTGTAGTGTTTGCGTAGTGTAGGGTCATGCTGGGGTGTAGTGTTGTAGGGTTTTGGGTAGTGTTGTAGTGTTTGCGTAGTGTAGGGTCATGCTGGGGGTAGTGTTTTAGGATTTAGGTTAGTGTTGTAGTGTTTGCGTAGTGTAGGGTCATGCTGGGGGTAGTGTTTTAGGGTTTAGGGTTGTGTTGTAGTGTTTGCGTAGTGTAGGGTCATGCTGGGGGTAGTGTTTTAGGGTTTAGGGTTGTGTTGTAGTGTTTGCGTAGTGTAGGGTCATGCTGGGGGTAGTGTTTTAGGGTTTAGGGTAGTGTTGTAGTGTTTGCGTAGTGTAGGGTCATGCTGGGGTGTAGTGTTTTAGGGTTTTGGGTAGTGTTGTAGTGTTTGCGTAGTGTAGGGTCATGCTGGGGGTAGTGTTTTAGGGTTTAGGGTAGTGTTGTAGTGTTTGTGTAGTGTAGGGTCATGCTGGGGGTAGTGTTTTAGGGTTTAGGGTAGTGTTGTAGTGTTTGTGTAGTGTAGGGTCATGCTGGGGGTAGTGTTTTAGGGTTTAGGGTAGTGTTGTAGTGTTTGTGTAGTGTAGGGTCATGCTGGGGGTAGTGTTTTAGGGTTTAGGGTAGTGTTGTACTGTTTGTGTAGTGTAGGGTCATGCTGGGGGTAGTGTTTTAGGGTTTAGGGTAGTGTTGTAGTGTTTGCGTAGTGTAGGGTCATGCTGGGGGTAGTGTTTTAGGGTTTAGGGTAGTGTTGTAGTGTTTGCGTAGTGTAGGATCATGCTGGGGGTAGTGTTTTAGGGTTTAGGGTAGTGTTGTAGTGTTTGCGTAGTGTAGGGTCATGCTGGGGTGTAGTGTTTTAGGGTTTTGGGTAGTGTTGTAGTGTTTGCGTAGTGTAGGGTCATGCTGGGGGTAGTGTTTTAGGGTTTAGGGTAGTGTTGTAGTGTTTGCGTAGTGTAGGGTCATGCTGGGGTGTAGTGTTGTAGGGTTTTGGGTAGTGTTGTAGTGTTTGCGTAGTGTAGGGTCATGCTGGGGGTAGTGTTTTAGGATTTAGGTTAGTGTTGTAGTGTTTGCGTAGTGTAGGGTCATGCTGGGGGTAGTGTTTTAGGGTTTAGGGTTGTGTTGTAGTGTTTGCGTAGTGTAGGGTCATGCTGGGGGTAGTGTTTTAGGGTTTAGGGTTGTGTTGTAGTGTTTGCGTAGTGTAGGGTCATGCTGGGGGTAGTGTTTTAGGGTTTAGGGTAGTGTTGTAGTGTTTGCGTAGTGTAGGGTCATGCTGGGGTGTAGTGTTTTAGGGTTTTGGGTAGTGTTGTAGTGTTTGCGTAGTGTAGGGTCATGCTGGGGGTAGTGTTTTAGGGTTTAGGGTAGTGTTGTAGTGTTTGTGTAGTGTAGGGTCATGCTGGGGGTAGTGTTTTAGGGTTTAGGGTAGTGTTGTAGTGTTTGTGTAGTGTAGGGTCATGCTGGGGGTAGTGTTTTAGGGTTTAGGGTAGTGTTGTAGTGTTTGTGTAGTGTAGGGTCATGCTGGGGGTAGTGTTTTAGGGTTTAGGGTAGTGTTGTACTGTTTGTGTAGTGTAGGGTCATGCTGGGGGTAGTGTTTTAGGGTTTAGGGTAGTTTAGTTGTTTAGTGTATGCTAAAGGCATATTCGTTCTAAAAGTTTTCGTTATTTTAATTTGCGGCCTAATAGTACATGCGGGATTTTTTTTGCGGACTGATGGTATGCGGGATTTCGTCATATATTCGCTAATCATACTTTCTATGGCAAAATGAACCCCCTCATTTTGTTCCTTTTTAAATTAAATGTTTTAAGAGTTACCACTTTATTCCAATCAAGATGGCTTCAGGTGTGCCATACCTTTGTAATAAGTAGGACTGTTAGCACTCTAGTTGTTCTTTAGAAGACTCTGGGACAATCTGTCATTGGGCTATAGTTGGGCTACATCTGGCTGATATTTGGGCTACATTTGTTTTTTTGTCTCTGGTGGCCATCTTTGGGCTACATTGGGCTACATTTGGGCTCCAACATATATATAGCCCAATGTAGCCCAATTTATATTTTTCAAAGTTAATTTTCGTAAAAACCACTGGAGCCTATATCTTGAGACATAGCAAAGGCACATCGGGCTACCAGTCCCTACAATTTTGCCAAGTTTGGTGTAAATCCATTCAGCCGTTCAGGCTAAAAGTGAGGCCAACCGCCCTATGGAAAATTGCATGGGAAAAACACGTTTTGGGACCCCCCTTTTTTCTCGGCCCCCCCTTGACGAAAACCCCCCAAATTTTCAGGGGCTGCTCAGAAACAAAATGTTCCATTTTCCTGAAAATTTCAGCCAATTCTGTCCTCATAAGCCAAAGTTATTCGACATAGAATTTTCAAAAATCCCATAGGAAAAAAATCCTAACTATATATACCTACTGGCTATCGCCAGTAGGTAATATATATATATATATATATATATATATTACCTACTGGCGGTCGCCAGTAGGTAGTTATAGTTAGGATTTTTTTCAATGTTAAATCTGAAAATTCTATTTGGAATAACTTTGGCGCCGGTTGACGAATCTGCCTGAAAATTTCCTCAAAATGGCCTTGCGGCGTTCCGGTCCTTCCCTGAAAGTTTGGGGGGGATTCGTCAAGCGGGGGCCGAGATAAAAGGGGGGTCCCAAAACGCGTTTTCCCCATGTTAATTTCCATAGGGCGGTCGATTTCACTTTTAGCCCGAACGGCTGAATGGATTTCCACCAAACTTGGCAAAATTGTAGGGACTGGTAGCCCGATGTGATATGTGCTCCAGTGGATTTTGAGTAATTAAGGTTCAAAAAAATATATATATCTATAGCCGCGCTCCGGTACGCGCACCGGTACGCGCACCGGGCGCTTACCGCGACTTGCGCGCAGAAAGCTGATTGGCTCTGGGGTGTCTGTAAACATTCTAAACAGTCCGGAGCGGCCGCCATCTTGTGTCTCGGTAGGATCGAGACACGAGAGGTGGCCAAACAAAGAGGGAAATGACCATAAGGGGGCAGATTAGACCCCCCTTGACCCCCTAGGTTTGATGTGGGGGCCATAAAAGGGCCCCGCGGAGCAAAAAAAAAATTAAAAAATTTTTTGATTTTCGCGGGGTGAGCGCCTGGTACGCGCACCGGTACGCGCACCGGTAAGCGTACCGGGGAGCGTACCATGGGGAAAAAGAATGACAGTTTTAAAAGTAGCTGTTTAAAAAAAAAATGTTTTGTTGTTTTTTTTATACATACACATACATATATATATTCAATGAAAAAACCATAGGTTATAGACCATATATAGTTAGGAATTCGCATTTACAAAACCTTATTTTACTCGCATAAAACCATTGAAATTCCATATATAGTTAGTTGCGCTAACTATATATCGCGCACCCGCAATCCACTGCTGATGATGTCACATATTACATCATTCATGACATGGTCAGTGACATCACTGATGACATCACTGATGACATCTCAAATGACATCACTGATGACATCACTGATGACATCTCATTTGACATTACTGATCACATCACTGATGATATCATTCATGTGATAATACGATGAACCTCTTCAGACTCTAATATAACCTTAGATACAATCAGTGTAAACAGACACTCACAGACTGTCACTCATCCATGGAGTTACTCACACACCTAGTCAGTCATGCAAAGAATCAATCACACCTCCATTTCCTCAACTATACAGTTATACAAACTTTACTTATTCAAACATATACTAACACATATTTACTCTCTTATACAATCCCTGATACAAGTTCACAATGATCCATACAGCCACTCACACATTCACTGGCTCTTATGCACAGTTATTTATATATGTCAACTCTCACATGTACTGTGTTTTACATATGTACTTACTTTGACATGTAGCACTGAGATATCCATTCACTCACCAATACACTCATGCACACAGTCAACCGCCCATACAGCTGTTACCACATGCACTTTTGAAACCATACCTCTAGTGAATCAACTGCTCACACATCTATGCACAGAGTCATACACCTCCCAGCCACCCACACACACACTCAGTCTCCCATACAAATACTAAGGTAACCAATCAATAACCCATATAGTTACTCATATAGCTACTTATCAACACATGCAACAGTTTACAGAACAACAGACATAATGATGCACAAATTAAGACAGTTTAGTCACTAACCCATGCACTCAGTGAGACACATTTAATCACTCACTCATACAGTCAGTCATGCACCTACTAAATCCTTCATCCAGACACTTATACATCCACTCATTCTTCAATATGTAAGACATATTTTAACTTCACAGAAACATACAGTCACTGGATGTTGTCATCAGTGATGTCATTTGAGATGTCATCAGTGATGTCATCAGTGATGTCACTGACCATGTCATGAATGATGTAATATGTGACATCATCAGCAGTGGATTGCGGGTGCGCGATATATAGTTAGCGCAACTAACTATATATGGAATTTCAATGGTTTTATGCGAGTAAAATAAGGTTTTGTAAATGCGAATTCCTAACTATATATGGTCTATAACCTATGGTTTTTTCATTGAATTTCAATGGTTTTTTAAATGCAAATTTCTAACTATATATAGTCTATAACCTATGGTTTTTTCAGTGAATTTCATTGGTTTTTTAAAAGCTAACATCTGTAGCTGTAAAATGTATTATTCTTTAAATCCCAAAATATATTTAGATGTTTATTGATAATTTTTTTTTTAATATTTTTTTTCTTCGCTTCTAGTTCGCGAACCGGGAAGCTTTCCGTTAGCTCATCTTGATGCCGCGATCTAGTCCGCGAACCGGTCAACGTTACGTTAGCGGAACAGTGACGCGCCGCGGAAGCGCGACGTATCACGTTATCGCGTAATGCGTCTAATGACGCGCCGCGTTAGCGCTCCCGGAAGTGCTCCGGACCGCGAACCGGAAGCGATCTGGGACGCGGCGCGCGCCGCGTAACGTAAGCGGAACAGGTCATGTGACTTGTTTATCAAACTTCTCATTGGTTCATTTCACTTTTGGTTTCCAAATGATGTATGACTAGGTCATGTGACCTAAAAATAACACTTTTCATTGGCTCAGAACTTTTGTTTTCCCCAAATCAAGTAAACCCCTCCTTATTTCCTCACTCTGACTTTCATCTTGGTGAGAGAAAGACCATTTATCTGAAGATCCACAATGGCTTCCATTGTTGCTGCAGCTGGTGCACCCCCACCACCACCTCCACCTCCCCATAAGAAGAGAGGACCACCCAGTCAAATTATGACTAACAGAGAGGAGGAAGATGAGGAAGAAGAAGAAGAGGAGAGAGAGGGACAACAATTTGTTGATGAGTTGCCCCGGGTTTCTAAACGAAAAACCAGTTTCATCTGGCAGTTTTTCACCATCCCTCCTGGAACCAAGAAAGTGAATGCAAAATATGCCACCTGCCTCATCTGTGACCACAGATTGTCGAGAGGCACAGAAAAGAAGTACAGTATGGGGAACTATACAATGCACCGTCACATGAGCAGGTGGCATCCCTTGAACTACAGCCGGGCTGAGTTGAGGGATCTTGAAGACAATCCGACGGCAACTCCTGTGGCAAGATCTACATCCACATTGTCTTTGACGGGAAGAGAGGCACAAGAGACTGTGCCAAACATCCAACGTAACTTCCAGCACATGAAGGTGTCTTGTATTTACTGTGGTGCTATGCTGTCATATGGCAACATGAGTGTCAACCTCATGAACATTGCATATGAAAATCATAAGTGCCCTAATGCACCCAAAAAGTAATTTTCTTTTTTTTTGCTCCAGTTGAGCCGTTTTGAAAGCCTGTTTTTTGTTGTCTCCCCTCCTTAAAAAACACAAAAAAAACATAAAACAGTTCTAAAAATACAAAAAAATCAAAAAATGTTCAAAAAATTACAAAAAAACCATAAAACAACAAAAACAAAAAAAAACAGTTCTTTTCAGAACTACCTCCCCTTTCAAACAAAATTGCTAGAATGTTTATCACTCTGGCAAGCTCTATTTCTTTTGGTTCGCTTCAAGTTCGCTGACCGGTTCGCGAACTTTAAGCGAACTAAAAAAAATATTTTTTTAAAAAAAAAGAAGAGTTAGTATAAGGGAAGTAAACAGAGAATAATGTAAAAAGAAAGACAGCTAGAGAGAGTAAATGAGAGATACTGTCAATGACATCATCAGCAGTGCATTGCGGGTAAAAAGAGTGGAAAACATTTACCTTATAATTCTTGTTACCTTTTTTAAATATTTTTTCATACTTTCAATCTGTAAAACAAAGAACAAACATTTCAAAAAATATTAAAACATGTATTTAAAAATTAGAAAAGACAAGGGAAAAGGTTCAAAAACAAACAGTTTTTCAACAACTTTGACATTTACAGAAGTCTCTGCTTCTCTACGTTCCCTACACAATCCTAAAGATATATATTCGAAAGAAACTGTATCTTGATATTGCTGAACTGAGGCCTATTTTGAAACATGATGTTTTTCTTGCACTGCTAATGTCTCACAATAGTGATGCAATAGCAGCGCAAAAAAGATGTAAAGTCATAATAAAATTGTGTCTAACATTGTAAATGATTGTTTTAGGATGCAAATAAGATGTGTGCTTTCAAGAGCTTTCTTTGAGGTGAGGCCTCTTTTTTTTATAAAAAAAAAACACTACCCAGAAGTACAGCACTCTAAGCATTAAAATTGATATTTACAGAACTCACCTTACCCATATGTACCACACATTTCTAAATGTATATCATAAGGACAAAAAGCATAACATTAATTATACATGTTAAATGGTTTATTTTTGCTGTTCTCAGAATGTATCAAATTTCACTTAAATCAGTGACTTGAAGGTATTCATCATGTAACAGCGGGGAAAAAAAAACACAATCAAAATGACTGTGTTTAAAAAACCCATACAACCTAAGAAATCTGATTTCAAAACTTCTTAAAATTAACTTACTTTCAATGACGTCGAAGGATCTCCTATAAACAGCATCCACTCTGTTGTGCTTTAAATATTTTCAGCCCGCCACTTTCTGAAAGAAAACCTCCATCGATACGTGAAATATGTTACATAGAAAAAAAACTTCTCTCATTATATCACATGTTTCCACTAGGCCAAATCATGTTGCCGCGATTCGCAAATCTTGTAATTCTTCCAATCAAATCCCGACATTTTCTATTTTCGCAACTTTCAAAAATAAAATATTTGAGATTATTTTCACAATCCTGGACTACTAATATCTTACTCTTCTTTGTCAGTCATGTTCTCCTTTTCCTATGACACTGATACTGCTTACTATGAAGCAGACTTACTTGCATTAGGTTTATATAGTTGAATTTTTAATCGAGACAGCATTGCAGACTTACATTCCCTCTACTTAAAATTTTGGTTTTAAAAACACCAGGTAAGAATTTTTAAGGTCAAACGGCAATTTTTTTTTGAACGTTACAACAGAATCATTACAGAATGACCAGCCGTTTCCAGACTTTAAGTAAGCTGTATAATGTCCTGATGTTGTTGATGGACCATCGTGATAGATAATTGCTACAGTAACAAAAGTCCTCCCTGATATTGACAGCTGAGAAGCCACAAAATTTTTTATTAAAGTTGACAATTTTGTTCCATCAGGCCTACATCGTTGCATCATTAAAATGACATACTGGCCATATCTACGTATAAATAATGTTGACATCATATCACATTTACATTGGCTACACTCCATGTTGTGATCCGCTGCATTTACTAGCTTATTAAAGGAGACTGATTTACTGTCTGGCAAAGTTAAATATATAAATCTTTCTGAGTCTACACTAGTAGTACTTGATACCATACAGTTCTCGCAGTCATGCTGCCATTGATAAGAAAGCCCAAACAGGTGATCTACATCTACACCCTCAACTTGCAATATATCAAGCATATACATTAAAAACTCCTGACAATCTTGCTGATTATTTTCAGAGAAGTCTGTTTGACCTGAACATTCATCTAACAGATAACGAACTTCAGACACACTTTCTACTTTTGTTCGATCACTGCTACATTTCTCGAAAACAGAATTCAACAAACAGCATAAAATTTGTTCAGAATTCAACAGAATCTGTTCTTTTAAACTCTCTAGTGAAAAGAGAACATTAACCACTACATTTGCATAGCAGTTGACACCAGAACTGTTTTCAAATTGAAAACCGACAACATCTTCAACAGAATCCACTTTCTTTCTGCTAACAATTTTCGGTTCATTGACTTTTAGTCTTTTTGCAACAACCTCCCTACTATTACTGCTATTTCTACGTTTGCGGCCTACCACACGTTTCTCAAACAAAGGATATTGAGGCAAATGTGGCGCATACTCTCTTCTTAACCTATTGTATTCCTTAACACAATCTAGATCCGCACAAATGTTTGTGACATCACAGTCAATCAAGTACAATCCCGATAAAGTTCTAACTCGTGACAATGCCACATATGCCATACCCTCCTTGAACACAGAACTGCCAATATTCACCAATGCACAGTCTACACTTAAACCTTGCGATTTATGGATTGTCACCGCATATGCCAAGCAAACAGGAAACTGTTTACGGCGAACATATAAATCTTTAACAAGCAAAAACCTAGCAGAACAACGACCAATTTGCTGTACTTCCTCAATGCCATCAAATTTAATTTTTAAAAATTCTATTCCATCTCTATTTCTGTATTTCTCAAAATCAACAACATTACCCATTGATCCATTTACCAGACCTCTTTCTACATGTAAATTCCTTCTCAAAATAATTCGGCAATTTAAACACACATTCAAAGTCTTTTCAAAACCCGCTGTTTTAGATATAGTCTTCTCTAATGAATCCAATTTTGATTTCAAATTGTCTGACAAAATAATTGTTGATCCCATATGCTCTAATTTGTCGATAGCTTCAAGTTTCACAATCTCTTGCTTTTCTAAATTCAACATTTTGTTGTTGAAGATGGCACATTCTGCAAGAGTTGGCATGAGACATATCCCGGATTTCTTCTCAGTAATTTTCTGAAAAATATTCTCAGGCACAATATCTTGTTTGGGATACAAATTTGACAGTAACCGTGCATTTAAAGCTTCTTTCCCATGCTCGGTCACTTTTCCAATTCTAATATCTTGTAGAATATTCTTGTAATCTTCATCCTTTGCCTGACGCATATTTTGATGCAGTTCTGCATAATTGAAGTTTAACCATATATTGACGTTGCCAATGCTCCCTAGGCACTTCCTGGTATCTTCATGCGTGAGTATTTTGAACACAGGTTGACCTTTTACTGGTGTCAGCTGTAGAAGATCTCCGAAAACAATAATGTGTTTCCCACCAAATAAGACATCATATTCAGTTTTAAGTACTTCTTGCATTCTCAAATGCACAAAGGCAAGCATGACATTGGAAACCATGCTTACTTCGTCAATGATAAGTAGTTTCATTTTCCTCAAAACTCTTGAAACTTCACAGCAAGCATCTCCAGATAACTTGTTGTATTGTAATTTGTTGTCATGCTCCACCGGCAGCATCAATAGACGATGCAAAGTAATACCTTTAATATTATGTGCTGCCAGTCCAGTAGGAGCGGTGACAACACAAGACAGCGATGACTCAGTCCTTTCCTGCAAATAACAAGAGATTGCTTTAATGAGGAAACTTTTTCCAGTTCCCGCTTCTCCACTCACGTACAGTCGGACAGGCTTCAACGACGTACACGAGCACTCTTTCTTCTCATGACTTAATCCGTGCTCAATTTCCTTGGTAACTTCATCATATATTTTCCTCTGCTCAACGTTGAGTTGTTTTTCCAAGTCTTGTAAGTTAACTGAATCCTCCTGAGCATGTGCCATGGCTCTTTCTACTTCATTCATAGCAGTGGCAGCTTCATTTTCGATAATAGGTCCTCCAAGTGGATCTTGACTCAATGAAACAGAACTCTGACTGTCCTGAGAACTGTCTCTGGCAATCTCGGCTGCAATCGTTGCTTCCTGCTCAATTTCCAAAGTTAGCATTTCTTGATATTTAGAAAAAGCAGGACATTCTATGGACTCCTTGGCTGCATTGAAAGAGTCTTCGTAACAGAGGAAATCTCCAAGCAGTTCCTCTTCTGCACGCCAAGGCTTGAAAAGTTGCAAAAGTGCTAAATAGAAAAACTCCTTTTTTTCTGGAGATTCGCCACTTAATTTTCGATGGTTTACTAATTGGCATTTTCTTTGCTTGACCAGGCATCCCTCACTTCCAATTACAGCATACACTCCTTTCTCAATATCTTCTTTGATGTTCCTCTTGAATATATAATTTTGGAGAACCTCATATAGACAAATATTCTCAAGGTGACTGCTTCGATTTGGATAATATGTATCCAACATGTTGGTCTTCAAAATGTCGGTACTGTTTGGTTCCTTTTCTGCCAAATACTCAATTTCCCGAACAGGTTTTAGAACTCGATTTCGCGTTGCAGCAAGACCAAGACTCGCCCAAACGAGACTCCTGGATTTGGCATAGAGACTTGCTGAAGACAATCGATCAGAACATTCGTAAGCTCCGATTTCTCGATGCGACAACATCTTCAGACTGAAACTGTACAACTTCTTGCTGAGGCTCTTTTCATGGGAAATGTCCTCCCACATATCCTTCAGTTCGGTCTTTTCTTTTTTGGTGATGTAAGATGTCACATACCGAGCCACAGCCATACAGTTGTCAGCCACAAACTGTATATCCATGTTGGCATTCCACATGGACAAAATCACTGGGTTGTAGTCATTGATGTACTTGGACTCTTCGTTCCTTTTCAAATTGTATGTATTCTTGGGTGATTTCCTCGTCACATTATGTCGCAGCGAAGACATCAAACTGTTCACTCTTCCTTTAGAAATCACCGGTCGTGGAAAGTTGAAACGACATTTGGTGTAGAACTTGTCCTTGTTTCTGAATTTACGACGACAGTACTTTCCACAACGATGGCTTTGGAAACGTAGAACTTGTTCTCTTAGACTTTTCTTCTCCGTTGCGTTTGGAACAGCACACGTAGAATACTGTTCGATGAAATTCATCACTAAGTCATCCGGATCTGTTCCAAATTTAGGTGCATCCTTGATCCACAGCAACATATGTATATGAGGGGCACCTCTTGCTTGGTACTCCTTTCTCCAGAAGAAATCCAACACCTCTCCAAGAGGTGGATTCTTTTTATTTGTGATGAAAGACATCATAGCTTCAAATCTATGATTGAAGTACCTGCATACATTCACAGGATCCAAAGAACACAGTTCTCCAGGTGTCTTGAATTCAATGTTTTCAATATTTCCATTTGCCTCTCGTAGAAATTCAAGTAAGTCATCCCAGCCATACTCGGCACAGCTCAGAGTGAGGAACCATGTCGGAGTTCCTAAGTTCCTCAGCATACATTTTAAGTCACCATGACGACGGTACCAGTACTCATTAGTACCACGCTGACACGCCATGAGATTAATTAAGTGAGAATCCAAAATACTGTCTTGGACATTGACTTTATGCATAAAGTCACTTGCCGAGATGTTTCGCATCTGTATACCACTTTTTAAGATGTGGTTCACTGCATATGACAGTCCAGACAGATCGCTTTCAAACAGGAGATGAAACAAATAGGGAATGCATTGCCGAAACCTAGGATCTTCTGCATACAATCGTAAAGTCCGGTATTCAGACGCAGGAATTTCACGAGGTCGCTCATCATATCTTCCTCCTTGACCTGTGGGAAATAGCTGTGGGAAACACCGAGCTTCCAAACTTTCCTCCCAAACACTAATGGGACTCCCTTTGGCTTGTTTCATTTGAAACAACTCAATAGCATTCCCCATCACTTCCTTGGAATGCAAAGGATGAACACTATAATGTTCATATATTTCTTCACTTTTAGAGGCCTCTACTTTCTCAATTTGGCCAGCACACAAATCGCTATCCTCTTCATCACTTACTTCCTCTTCTGCAACATATACATTCTTATAGTACTTATTATTTTTCTTCAAATACACTGTTGCCTTTTTGACTTTCCTAACATCCACTAAATCTTGCCATATTTTCTTATTCTTTGTCGGAACCCCATTAACCAAGATAACCAGAGGTTCCTCTTCCACTTTTTCTATTCCAATTGTGTTAATGTTTTTGTTCAAATCTAGAGGCAAATAAACAACTCTTCCCTTTAATCCTCTCTGTAAATCTGCTGGAGGCAATTTCCCTGTCTTTGGCTCCATTCTTACAATAGCCTGAAAGGGATGGATACTTTGAATCAAAATAGATTCATAAGTATTTAAATCCTTCAATTCAGAAGGAATCTCAACCAATTCCAGATTATTATGAACTGCCCTAGCAGGCATCTGGTTTTGGTTTAATTTATTACAACAATAAGTACACACACGTTGATCCGATCCCAAATCAAAATAATTTTCTACCATCAAGTATGTGGCTAAATCCTTCCATTCACTATTATTTTCCCTTTCACTTTTTGCATATAAATCCACTACCTTAGTCTGATTCTTATAATAAGTGCGTCGACAACATACACAAGTGAAATTAGGCCTCTCACTTGATTTCATCTGAAACGTGGCAATTTCCTTCTGAAAATTATCTGTACTGGAAACCTGTACATTATCTTCCACATTACCCTCTACTTCAGGGTCAATTTGAACATTCTCATCTTTACTACCAAAGTAACAAAACTCAATTTCTTCACAAAGATTCTTCACATCTATTTCAGAACCATGCAAAAGAGCAGCACATAACTGTTTAAGCATAATTGCTGGACTCTTAGCATAATACAACATTCTCACTAATTTTCTCACTTTATTATGATGCACTGCTAGCATCCTGAAATGATGAAAAACACTCTGGCATACTCTCCTGGAAAGACAAGCCAGTGAATGACCACGCAAACCTGTCATTTGTCTCACTCTGCAAGGATCTAAATCTTGCAACAACTTCATTTTCTGCTTCAAACTTTTCTTATTAAATGTCCGTATAAAATCACATAGCAAATTGATGGAAACCTGTCGCACACTGCAAATAGAACTACACTTCCAAATGTACACAGGACCCTTAGGACGTCTTCCTAAAACCTCATCACTTAGCGCCTCTTCTGTCTCTGTTGTCACAAGTAGTTCTTTTTCAACTGGACAACCATCCTTCACTTCATAAGCTCGACCACTGATGTCAACTGCATGCACCAAATCATTATCCTGAAAATAAGTCTCCTCATTAAAAAATGCCTCAGAACTTGAACTATGCATCCATTCTCCAGAAAAAACTTCACAAAAGTTAGTACGATTTACTACTCTCTTCCATCTACTTTTTGTTTTGAAATCAGAAATTACCTTGCTTAGTTTCCTAATTCTATTGATTACCAAAATAAACAACTTTCGCTTGATTTCAAAAGCATGATCAATAATTTTCTCTACATTTTTCTTCTTCCTATAAAATGCCGCTTTCTGTTGGCCTTTCTTTTTAATATTTTTCAATAAATTAACTAATATCCTATTACGGAACATTCGTTGTCGAATGTCCCTAAACTGTTGTTTCCTTCTACTATCATGCACAGAGTTATCTCTTCCTCTACCAGTAACATTTGTGATGGGTCTCTCCTTTCCATTTAAATTACTTCTCTTTTTGTTAAGAGACACATTTTTTTGAGCAAAATTTTTTTTACTACAAATATTTCTTAAGAATGATTTCGTGCTCTTACCCGGACCTTTCTTGGTGTTTTGACAAGTATTTGGGGAAGAGGACTGCTGCAATAAAACATCATCCTGCTGTCTTTGACGTTTTCTAGCCTTTCGTATTCGACTTCTGGAAGGCATTTTCCAAACTATGAAAGAATCTGCAGTTGAATCTGTGAAAAAATATAATATAAAATGTTATTAACCACTATTACCAAACAGTAAATAAATAACAGTCATCTAAAACTTAATGCTGTACTAATTATTTAACATAGCAAATATTTTCCACCAGCACTGCATCACAAAAATGACACTCAATGGTACAAAACAGGCATACAACACTCATAAATCACTCCCTAATATTTTAAATCATTAATTCAGGATGACGATAAGATGTAGCCTATCTAAAGGTTTGTTTAGGCCCAGATCTTTGGACTGGGGTGAATGTGTGTCATTGATCCACATTCAGTCCATCACCTGTTTTGTTTATTTGAGGTGAGGCCAACACATGGTTGCAGATAAGATTTTCACTGAAAAAAAACCAAGGTAAAAAAACATGTGAAGGCCTACCAATGAAGTAAATCATTAAATGAAAACCAATACATTTCTGGAAATATGCACTACTAGTGCTTCATAAGATGTTTTGGATCATATTTATAAGTTATTTGAGTATCTAGTATGCTATTTTACATTCTTCATGGTGCAAATTTATTGTAAATACGCTCCCACCTGCGGTTGGCAAATTTAGATTTTGATTATGGGAGTTAGATAGGCATGTTAATAATTTCCCAAAAATGGTATATAACCCCAAACAACCTTTGAAGCAAATGCTCTTAGCCATGTTATCCACCTCCCATTGGATAACATGGCTAAGAAATGCTTGCAAATGTGATAAAAAAAGGCCTGCAATGCATGAATAACGCAGAAAAATCAGCGATATTCATGCATTTTCCAACAAATGCTCTTAGCCATGTTATCCACTTCCTATTAAATAACATGGCTAAGAACTGCTCAGGGCACCATGAGGAACGCTTTCCATTTAAAAAGGGAAAAATAACATCAAAGACACTAAAATGCCTTCTAAATATGAACCCAAACAACCTATGAAGCAATGTGAAAAAAAACTGCCGCAATGCATGAATATAGCAGAAAAATCAGCGATATTCATGCATTTTCCAGCAAATGCTCTTAGCCATGTTATCCACTTCCAATTAAATAACATGGCTAAGAACTGCTCAGGGCCCCATGAGGAACGCTTTCCATTTAAAAAGGGAAAAATAACATCAAAGACACTAAAATACCTTCTAAATATGAACCCAAACAACCTATGAAGCAATGTGAAAAAAACGGCCACAATGCATGAATATAGCAGAAAAATCAGCGATATTCATGCATTTTCCAGCAAATGCTCTTAGCCATGTGATCCACTTCCTATTAAATAACATGGCTAAGAACTGCTCAGGGCCCCATGAGGAACGCTTTCCATTTAAAAAGGGAAAAATAACATCAAAGACACTAAAATGCCTTCTAAATATGAACCCAAACAACCTATGAAGCAATGTGAAAAAAAACGGCCACAATGCATGAATATAGCAGAAAAATCAGCGATATTCATGCATTTCCCAGCAAATGCTCTTAGCCATGTTATCCACTTCCTATTAAATAACATGGCTAAGAACTGCTCAGGGCCCCATGAGGAACGCTTTCCATTTAAAAAGGGAAAAATAACTTCAAAGACACTAAAATGCCTTCTAAATATGACCCCAAACAACCTATGAAGCTCTAACAGTACATATCCTGAAATTTAATTCATTT
>NW_028251488.1:0-71570 GCF_964263255.1 Lissotriton vulgaris | reverse complement strand
ATGTTTTTCTACTGCTTCTGTGATGTGGTATTGAAGAACCGGGATTTAAACCCAGGGGCACGCCCAAAGTCTTTGGGTTCACCTGTCTTAGAATACAGAGAACCGGGATACTTCTTGGTGGCATCAAAGATCAAATTTATTAGCTGCAGCCAGTAACAGAGGTCCTAGAAGTACAACACAGTGTATGTTCTCAGGAGACTGCTCAACTTTACAAAGCAAGCCATCCCTTTTTATACAAAAAATTGTGCTTCAGGCAAACATTCCTTATTTACAGTTTGACCACTCACATGTTTCCACGACAAAAAGCATTACATGATGACAAACCCATTTTTCAGTTTGTCCAGCCCATAATTAATCATTAAACAAACCCAAGATAAACATTCTTCTTTAGACAAGCCGGACAAACCCATAATAAAAAGGACTACAACCCACATCATAAATAGACCATAAAGAAGGAAACAGAAACAGATAGAAGTAGGATAAGGCATGTCTGTGTGACTGGTAAAACTTTATGATGTCCTCTGCTCTGATCCTTAATCTTGATCAGCTAAAGGGCAAGAACTGGTTTGGCAAGGTCAGCTTCAGGCAACAGGGTCAGTTCACTCAGGTCAAACAGAAGTCAGCATAAACTCAAGCTAAGGTGTATGTGTCCAAAAGACTCGTTTGGCCACAGTCATCAGCCTATGTGAGGGCAACCACAAAATGGCTGCCATGCACAAAATGGAACCCGAGGGTACAGAACGAAATCTTCAAATACACAGGGAATCCTTCGGTGTAACATGACGAAAACACTCATACTTGCTGAACTCACTGTTTACAGTTCGCTGTTACCAAATTTGTAACAGAACCACGACCTTTATGACCCAAGTTCAGAATTCACGGAACCTCAGATCCTCCTTTTGCCCTTACATAGGCAATCACTCAGTCTATATCTGAATCAATGTCAATATTCATCAGGTCATCAAGGTGTTGTTGGAGCATCATCCTATCTCTCTGTACTTCTCTTGAGACAGGCGGTCTCCTTACACACGTAGTAGCACAAAGGCCACATATGGCGGGACCACACTGTACACAAAGACAACACGAGAAAAGAATCACTAAAGCCACACCAATGACTGTCAGAATCTTCCATCCCCACGCGGATAACAGTTCCCAAAACCATCCAGTTAACGACCAATCTCCTTCGTCCACATGTATTGACTCGGAGATCTTATGTAACCTGGAAATGGCCTGGTACACTGTCAGAGCATTATCTGGAATGAAAACGCAGCAACTTGATTGGATCATTTTACATACTCCACCTCGATCCGCAAGTATGACATCTAAAACCATACGATTCTGTAATGCCATAAGGCGATCCGCTTGAAGCTCAGCTGTCAAATTACTAAGGGCACCGGCAGTTTCGTTTACAGTGGACTCAACCACTCTTGTCAATTGCAGCAGATTTCTACTGTTAACCATAGGCCCCCAAAACGGTAGGAAACCCTTAAAGAAGTCTCCCACTTCTTGTCCAGCGGTATCTTCCTGATCGAAGACACCTCTAACAACTCTCGTCTTGTGGTAATCTGTGGCAGCAGTATATGTAGGAGGCAACAGATATCCAACAAAACATGTTCCCGAAAAATCAGGGTCAACCATGTATATGCTCTGTTGTAGCAAACAAAATACGTACCCTTAGCTGCCAAAAAGGGCAGGGAAGACTGAGATGCAAAAACGTACGTCTGAGTACAAACACTCTTCCCTAACTGAGCTCTCGGATTCTTGCCATTACCTTGCAGACAAAAATGACCTCGGCGGGGTACGATCCAAATCGGAGGTGACCTCTTCCGTCTCTGCTTCTCACTCAGACTAATACTATATCCGGTCGCGTTCCAACCGATATAAGCTAGCGCCTCATCCTTAGGAATAGTCTCATATGTATCGATATCTCTAATCATACCTGTTATTCCTTTCACTAAGGCACTATTGCTTGTGTTGTCTCTCGTGGAACGCAGGGGATAGAATTTGATGGCATAAATGAACATCGTCTGGAAAGCCCATAAAGACCCATTCTGACTAAACGGCAGAACCAGATAGGGAATACCTCTATCCGTAGTATGTGGCATAAGACCACACACCCAACAATTAGCGGTGTTCACTACCAACTGGTGTTGATGCAGGAGCTGTACAATAGAATTGTTTACGAATTTTGATCTTCTAACCTGCTCATGTTCAGGAAAAGGGTGAAAAGAATGCAAGGAAGCAGTAGTGGGAAAAGACATAGGTTGGGAAGTGGGTGCAGAAGTCAATTGGGTAGCAAAAACAATCCCACCCACCAAAGCTAACGCCATACTAAGGCACATCAAAATACATGTGATCAGGAAACAATTGCTATGCATTATAGTGCGCATTTTCATTTTCAAGTTCATATTCTCAACAGCTCTCTCAAACTCAAAAAACTCCATACTCTAACCGTGCTGTTCGCGGCGGTTGGGTCTTCCGTGCTAAGGAATGAGTCTGTCAGTCCAGGGAACTCCCTAAGACCAACCAGAACCTCAACCTTGTGTCTTCGGCTTGCAATCCCAAGTCTTTACACCGCGACCCTACAGCTGAACCCGGATGGCGGTTCGAAAAAGAAAAATAGGTCAAAACAGTTTCTTGGCTGAGAGAGCGCAGTTCTCAAAATCGTAAGGGAATTATTTGTTCTTTATTAGTCCATTGTCTCTAGGCCGTAAGTCATAACGGTTTTTACCAAGCTCTGTCTGGCTTCGAAATAACAGTTCAGGTTCGGTGGTGTCAAGTCTCAGAGGTGAAGGCACAGCTGCTTGTAGGACATCGTCGTCTTCTTTTTCAGACCCTCTCCATACCAACTCAGTGTCGCTAAACGGTGTGAACTTTGGCAACCTTTCAGTCTCGGTGTCTGCAATACCTTCACGGATCCACTGGTCGTACGGCAGAGGTAAAGGTACCCTCTTACAGTGTACGCCGTGTTTCCAATTCTTCTTACTGAAAACTTTCACGGATGTCCTTGTAGACAGTAACACCTGATGAGGGCCTGTCCAGTGGGGCGGATCCTTCTTGGTCCGCTGAAAATTGCGCGTAACACCCAGTCACCTGGATTGATGATGTGACCTGGGTCTACAGACGCGGGTGGGAGGCTATCATGAACCTGTTGATGCAATTTAGCCGTCAAATCATACAGATAGTCAAGCAATACAGGGTGTTCAATCTCACTGAATTTGGTCGGCCTCGGCACTCCCCATATGTTTTCCGGGCGACTAAAAACGATCTCATATGGACTAAGTCCCACTCGAGAATGTACAGTCATCCTAGTTGACAAAAGTTCTAATGGCAAAGCATCCGGCCATTGGAGACCAGAGCTTGCCTGTATCTTGGCCAATTTCAATTTAAGGGTGCCATTATAGCACTCAACTAAACCTTCCGATTGGGGGTGATTTGCAGCATGAAACTTTTGTCGGATACCTAAACCATCACACACTCTCTTCATCACTTGACCCACAATTTCACTCCTATTGTCACTCCAGACCATTCTCGGCAAACCATACCTAGGGAAAAACTCCTTAACAAGGGCTTTAGCTGTGGACAAGGCAGTATTATCTTTCAGGGGATATGCTTCTACCCATCTTGAAAAGGCACAAACAACCGCAAGTACGTATTTCAGGTTGTTGCATCTCTCCATGTGGATAAAATCTTATTGCAAAACCTCAAACGGATACGTCGGAGGCGCAAAATGACCAGCTGGCGTTGGAGTTCCTTTACCAGGATTGTACATCAGACAAACCATACAATTCTTGACCACATTCTCTGCACACTTAGAAATTCCAACATTTTGCCATACTGGAGCCAACAACTTACAAATCCCTTTCGCACTGATATGAGCCATTCCATGCGCCATCGTAACCACTGCAAGCACGTACGCATCGGGTAACAACCATCGCTGATGCTCTGACAACTCAACCCAACAACCATTCGAATCCAATTTACCCGTACTCTCTCTCCATACACTCAACTCTTTCTCTGTAGCTTCAGCTTTAATTGACTTCACACTTTCTATCGTATCTCCACACATACTTCTATCTGGAACCCATCTCGCTGGACCTGCAACATACATTCGACTCATCACATCCCTCGCCACATCTTTCGCAACTTCATCCGCAAACGCATTACCCCGACCAATGTCATCGGTAACCTTCTTATGTGCACTGCATTTCACAATCGCAACTTGCAACGGCAAGGTAAGTGACTCAAGAAGTTCATTCACCAACTGACCATGCTGAATCTTTGTTCCATGAGACGTGAGGAACCCACGTTCTTTCCATAAGCGACCAAAACTATGAGCCACACCAAACGCATACTGGCTGTCGGTATATACAGTCTCTCGTTTCCCTTTCAACAACACCCACGCTCTTGTTAATGCAATTAACTCTGCTGCTTGAGCTGAATTATGTGGAATACGTGCAGCTTCAACAATCGTACGCAAAGTCGTAACAGCATATGCCGCAGTCGAATCACCATTCGGAAGCTTGAAGCACGAACCATCCACCCATAAGGTGCCATCACACTTCGCAAGAGGAGTGTCCCTAAGGTCTATTCTCCCTTTCGTTAACTCCTCTGTCCTAAGAAAACAATCATGCTGTTCAGAAACATCTGTCTCTACTGAAATCGGCAACAACGTAGCTGGATTCAACGTATTTCATCTCTTTATGTGCACATGACTCGCTAAGAGTGCCAACTCATAACCTGACAATCGAGCACTAGTTAAGTGCTGTGTCTTGGTCCTATTCAACAAGGTATCCACTGCATGTGGAACCATTACAATCAAAGTATTATCCATCACCAAACCAGCAGACTGTCGAATAGAGACAGCCGCTGCCGCTGTAGCTCTCAAACAACTCGGCAACGCTCTAGCTACCGGATCCAAAGTCGACGAGAAATACCCACATGGACGTTGCTTATCGCCGAACTGCTGTGTCAAAACTGACAATAAACATCCCTCTCTCTCGTGGACATAGAGTGTAAAAGGCTTACTGTAGTCGGGAGTACCCGACACAGGAGCCAAACACAACCCATCACGCAATTCAGAAAAACTCTTCTGACATTCATCAGTCCAAGGAAGAGGATTCGAGGTATCCTTGACAGTAAGAGCTATCAAAGGTTTCGCAAGAAGCGAAAAATTCGGGATCCACTGTCTACAATACGAAGTAATACCAAGAAAAACACGCACTTCTCTCTGTGTCGTTGGCACACTCATTTTTGCAATCGCTTGAATTCTTTCTGGGGTCAATCTTCTTCCCTCCTTCGATAACAGATGACCTAAGTAGGTCACTTCTTGTCGACAATACTGCAACTTCGAAAGAGACACCTTATGATGGAAAGCAGACAAATGACGCAACAACGACAAAGTAGCCTCTTTACAAAGCTCCTCATTATCAGCAGCAACTAACAAATCGTCGACGTACTGGATAAGGGCAGCACCATCAGGTAAGACAATCGTATCAAGCTGTGTTTTCAAAGCCTGACTATAGATCGATGGACTCTCACAATAGCCTTAAGGAGCGCGCTTGAACCGGAAACTTCGGCCTCCTAAAGAGAAACCAAAAATATCTCTACTCTCCTCGGCAATTGGGATGCTGAAGAAAGCATTCTTCAAATCAATCACCGAAAACCAAGTAGCACAAGCTGGAATCAAAGTCAGTAAAGCAGTGATATCTGGCACAACTGGGAATTGCGGAACTACAATCTTATTCACCTCGCGGAGATCGATCACAAACCTGTACACAGGCGGCTGAGAAGAATCAGTACGTTTCAAAACAGGCAAAACCGGACTATTGCACACATTACCTCTTGTTTCTTCAATCACACCTTTCTCAATCAGATCATAGATGATCGCTAAAAGTGCTCTTTCACCATCACTGGAAATCCGATATTGGGGAATATGAGGCAATCTAGCATTCGCTTTCAATGTCACAACATATGGTGGAATCTCCAGGAGACCCACATCATTAGGACCAGTAGCCCAAAGAGAATCAGGAAGAGAAGACAATTCTACTGGAAGTCGATCTTCAGATAAATACATCGGAGAGATCACTCTCTTACCTAATGTAAGCGGTACTCCTGAAGGAGAGCAATGTAGCGTCGCATACAATCTTTTCAACAAATCCAATCCCAACAAGTTCTCGTCAGAATAAGGGGTGCTTCAAATTCACAAGGTCCAACAGAAAGAGAAAAAGGACTAGAAATCGGATTACTAACCGGGGCGCCAGAAAAACCTACTGAAACATTCGTTAAGCCAGACTAAGGTGCGCCAGGGAGTTTAGAGTACATAATAGAACTCTTCGCAGCACCAGTATCCAACAGAAAAGGCTCTGACACACCTGATGTAATCACTTCAACATAAGGTCCACTCTGATCTACTGGAACTGAACCAACTCCCTCTCTTTGTCTATGGCTGTCCTAGCAATCATTACCGTCCATATTCTCACCTTCGACACAGTAGTCGTCCGCATAGTACTGAGTCGTCCTACCAGACGCACCATTCTGCTGATCAAAACAATTAATCGAATTCTGTGGAGGCAAGGAACGCGGGTTCTGGGGGAACACACCACGTCCTCTACCTCTAGGAGCTTGCTGAACACCTCGAACTCTCACACCAGAAGCACCATTCGCGCGCTGTAACAGAACCGGACAACTATTCTTGAAATGACCCTCTTCTTTACAATACGCACATTGATTAGGGCCCACAGAAAAACGCTGTTGAGAAGACTCGAACCTTTGCGAGTTTCTCTGAAACTGTTGAGGTTGCTGATAATCGCGCTGATTACTACGAGGCGGATATGCTTGCTGCAAAAGAACCTTCGTCTTGAACTCTTTAGTCTTCTTGTCGGCTCTATCTTTCTCGTCCTTATCCCTATTCTATTCTCATAATACTGTGCAGCAGCCAATATCTGTGCCGATGAAGAAACAGCCCATGAACTCTCAGAATCCTTCAACTTCATACACAACTCGGGAAGCAAATTATGCACAAACTTATCAACGAACAACCGTTGACCACCTTCCATACTCATGTCCTGACCACTATGGTCGATAAACGTCTCTTCAAACGTAGTGAAGAAATCAGACACACTTTTGTCTTTCTTCTGCTTACATGCAGACAATTTGTCCCAATTTACACGCATAGCAGGCATCAAAGTTTTCATATAATTAATACTCCTACCAGGAAGTTCTGCAACTAAAGGCTCAGGTTTAGCACCACCAACTTGTCGGCCATCTGCGGGACCAATATTATTCCATGTATCACCTAACTCTTGCGCATGACCCGTATGACGAATCAATCCCCATAAAGGCTGAGGAACTACATTTCCAAACAACATGTCTATATCAGCTAAATTCATAACGCATGAATCTGCAGTCTGTGATAATTCCTTATAGTACCCCGCAGGATTTTTACGAGGATCAGGCAAAGTCTGCTTAAGGGCCAAAACTTCAGCTCGCTTCCATGGAACATGTACCCAAACACGCTGAAAATGAGCCGGCACAGCTGCAATACCCACAACGGCATCGCCCTGAACTGCATCTTTCCACACCGGAGGAACCTCTCTCATTGGATACTGTCATACTTTTCTCCTAATAGAAGGATCAGGCTCAAACAACGACTGAGAAGGAGACTATAGTTCCTTTCGCAAACTCGGAGTGTACACGGAACAACTCGGACATAGTCTGTCCTAGATCACCATCTTCCCATTCTTCACGAAGGAAAGTACACATCTTATCAAAAACATACCTCTGCTTCGGTGCTTCCCATTGACGGAAGACATCCATAACAGACTCTAAATCATATCTTAAAGAATGGGTAACCCATTTACGGGCTAAATAATCCAATACTTCCCGCTCATCGGGACCAGGCAATTGGCTACGCAACTGTTTACGCGCTGAAACAGGGGTCACACTCAATGACCCAAAGAAAGGAGAAAAGAGACCAGTAACAGTATCAGTCATTCTCTGTCAAACAGAAGGAGAAGTTGACAAGAGAAAAGGAGACAAAGCAGGCTGAGAGGAAACCAACGTAGGAACAGTAACAGAAGAAGTAGCAAGTACAGGAGACAAAGTCGTAGGAATTGGAGGCGGAGTAGGTAGCGAAGTCGGCAGCCCTTGAGAAGGCTGCGCCAAAGGAATAGGAGCCAACTGAAGAGGAGCTGGCGGTTGTAGGACAACAAGAGGCAAAGCAACCGGAGGTTGCGCAACTAAAGGTTGCGGAGGCGCTGTAGCACTCTGCACATAAGGGGGTGGCAAACTCAACAAATGTGACATCAAAGGATCTTTCTCAAGGTCCTTCGTTGCACCTTGCTGATGAGGTGGCAAAGCTGGATAACACTTATCAATCGCCATTTTACGTTGCCTGTGCAACTGCTCACTCGCTTGTTCTTCTTCATTATGTTTAAACTGTATAGCAGCCTGCATTATTGAGATACCCTTCTCTCTTTTATTTCTTTTCGCTAATTTAATTTCTTTTTGTTTGGCTTCCTTTCGCCAGAGGCAGAAAGAGTCAAACATCGCCCGCCGGGCTTTCTTCTTGAACAGTTTAACTTCCAGATTATCTAAAATCTCCGAGTCAAAACTACCATATTGGGGCCACTTTAGGACACCGTCCTTTCTAGTGTAGCGAATCCACACTTCATTATACGTGATGGGGCCCACGCCGTGTTTCAAATAGAGCCCATAGGTCGGAGTTCCAATCGGAGGCACCGGACACAAGTCCTCCAATCGGGAATCCCTATTACAACCACAACAAAATATCTTTCCAAGTCTGCTAAGACCAGGCATCTTCGCTCACTAGTCTAGCTTCAAACTTCAAGGGAATATAGAATACGATAGCCTCGCGAATACACGAGTCCCTCGGCTTTGGAGCTCGCAAGTCCCAAATCAAAGATCCCAAGGGATACCCAAAAAATAAGGACTGGGAGACGCTCCACTCATACTTAACTGAAGTATTGATGATGTCGCCAGAAAACCCGTCTATCGTCTCGCCATATAAATCATCAAAAGGCTCCAAGACAGGGCAACAGTCAGGGCAGCAGTCCTTCCTAGCCGTCGGAAAGCGGGGAACCTCTCAGCAAAGACTTTCGGACCACGACGACATACAGAGGTCGATGAAGTGGTAGGCCTTCCTCCAGAATTTTCACACGAAGCTCCTCACGATCTTCAGGCTTGGACTGGCACCACTGAAGTCGCCCCACGTTGGAAGCGCCAACTGAAGAACCGGGATTTAAACCCAACGGCGCCAGGGGCACGCCCAAAGTCTTCGGGTTCACCTTACTTAAAATACAGAGACACAGGATACTTCTTGGTGGCGTCAAAGATCAAATTTATTAGCTGCAGCCAGTAACAGAGGTCCTAGAAGTACAACATGGTGTATGTTCTCAGGAGACTGCTCAATTTTACAAAGCAAGCCATCCCTTTTTATACAAAAAATTGTACTTCAGGCAAACATTCCTTATTTACAGTTTGACCACTCACATGTTTCCACGACAAAAAGCATTGCATGATGACAAACCCATTTTTCAGTTTGTCCAGTCCATAATTAATCATTAAACAAACCCAAGATAAACATTCTTCTTTAGGCAAGCCGGACAAACCCATAATAAAAAGGACCACAACCCACATCATAAATAGACCATAAAGAAGGAAACAGAAACAGATAGAAGTAGAATAAGGCATGTCTGTGTGTGTGGTAAAACTTTACAATGTCCTGTGCTCTGATCCTTAATCTTGATCAGCTAAAGGGCAAGAACTGGTTTGGCAAGGTCAGCTTCAGGCAACAGGGTCAGTTCACTCAGGTCAAACAGAAGTCAGCACAAACTCAAGCTAAGGTGTATGTGTCCAAAAGACTCGTTTGGCCACAGTCATCAGCCTATGTGAGGGCAACCACAAAATGGCTGCCATGCACAAAATGGAACCCGAGGGTGCAGAACGAAATCTTCAAATACACAGGGAATCCATTGGTGCAGCATGACGAAAACACTCATACTTGCTGAACTCACTGTTTACGGTTCGCTGTTACCAAATTCGTAACAGAACCACGACCTTTATGACCCAGGTTCAGAATTCACGGAACCTCAGTATGGGCTTTTGCCCTTGATAAAATGATCACTGATTTGGTGTGTTATATCAGTTGGCTTTAACATGTACTTTGT
The DNA here is from genome assembly GCF_964263255.1 of Lissotriton vulgaris. NCBI lineage: Eukaryota > Metazoa > Chordata > Amphibia > Caudata > Salamandridae > Lissotriton > Lissotriton vulgaris. The sequence goes on along the minus strand of NW_028251488.1, from coordinate 61,380 downwards.
AGCATTCTTAAACTTTTGGGGAACAAGGGGACTTGACCTTTTTAGCAATTATTACTGTTGCCCCATATCTGGACCATTGTGTTATAGAAGGTATGAAGAACCAAAATACAATTGGTTTGTGACACTTAGATTGGCTATTATCGCCATTAATGCCACTTAGGAGCTGACTCTATCTGGAAATACACATTGATTATGCAAGTAGTAGGAGATAAGATGAATTTGTATATTTTATATATTAGATCACTGTTTATGAATTTATATGAATACACATTTTTAGCATGCAGTCCCTTTATGTGGTAATCACAAGCATTGTAGGAATACTATTAATACTATGTATGCTGATATGATTGCAACTGGCAGAAATGTGAAGTAATTTCTCTATGTTCATGCACATATTTTCCATCGTTGTTTGGGCTTCTTGCCCGCTGCTTTTCTTGTTGTTGGCTGAAGTTGGGAGGAATATATATATATGTTGAGTCAAAATGAGTTCCTGTTTCTACTGGTGCAAAAAGCAGTAACCTCGATATTTCGCATGCTACCAAAGGTGCACAAACATCCCACTAATCCTCCGGCAGACCAATCATTTCGGCCAACCAAAGCCTCCTTGAAAACACTTCCCTCTATCTGGACTATTGTCTTTGTCCCTATATCCTGAACTTACCCCCGTACTGCAGAGACACCATGTACTTGCTGTTGAAGGTACAGGAAATTCCATGGAAAGAAACTTACATCTTGGCAACAATAGATGTTGTTGCCCTGTATATCTGTATTGAGCATGGTTTGGGGCTGAATGCATGCAAATATTATCTACGAGTAAGTATGGGCGAATTTTGCGAATCTCGCGTTTGCGAATTTTGCGGATTTGCGAACTCGCAATCCGCAAAATCCGCGAATTCTAGCGAATTTGCGGATTTTTTTGTGTATTCGCAAGGATTTCTGCCAGTTCGCGAGGGTTTCGTTCCAGTTCGCAATTGCGAACTTACATTTCGGCTCGCAACGGTCGCCATTATGTTGTTTCTACGTCTGGTTCATCATCACAGGTTCCCAGCACCCTCTGTTTCACCACTGCAACCCTCTGTTACATCAATGCCACCCTCTGGTTCATCATCACTGCAGATTATGGGGGGGGAAAGCAAGCACACCAGCCCTGCTTCAACTGACATGAATTAATTTGGGGTTAGTTTATTAATGTGTCACTGTTTTAAAATTCCAGTCTGGCACCTGCTTCCTTATCTGTAATTTGCTTTCTGTTGCAGTGCATTTTTTTTCCAGGACCTTTGTGGCCTACTTGTAGCTATTCTATGAGCCTGCTGTGAGGGTCAGAGCAGGGTCATACAATTGTTGCAACTAGCAACTGAATTCTGGAGGGGCCCCAGTCAGGAAGCACTACAGGGAATTGTTACTAATGATGAGTTTGAACTCTTGCACCTGCTGAGTGCTTTCAGTTTTGCAAAACACGTTTTACTGCAATTTCGCGGGATTTGCGGGGTGCGAACACTCGCGAGATCGGATTCGGAAGCCACGAATTCGTGCGAATATGCAATTTGTTTTTTTGCGGCGTGTTAGTTCGCAAGGTTTTGTGCGTTTTTGCGAGCCGCTCGTAGCGCAAGGCGCGAAGTTACCCTCGCGGTCGTTCAAGGGCGCGGCCATCTTGTTTGACTGACGTATTTCCGTTTCCGGGCGCGAAGTGTAATCTCGCAAAGTGTGCGGCTTGCCAGTACAGTTTCGCGCGTGTTTGCAAGGAAAATCTCGCGCGAACTTACCCGCGCGGTCGTGAACGGGCACGGCCATCTTGTTTCTCATTCATTGCTATGGTCTGGGCATGGTCTTTGTATCCTCTCTAAATCTCTGCCATCCCTTGCTTGTTTGAAGTTTTTTTTGATCTATTCTACTTATTATCTATCCCTCTATTTTTCTATCCCTATATTTTTGTGTTTACTGCTACTTTTGGTTAATTTTAAACTACTTTTTTAAACTCTTTTCTTTTCTTCTCTTCCCTATTCTATTTTCTTTATTCCTTTCCGCCCAGACCATGGTGAAGGGAGCCAGGAAGCATCCCGAGAAGGGGAAGGGTCCCGCACCCCGTGTCCGGCTCCCGTGCGGGCGTTTGAGGGGGGAGGAGGTCATACCCAGGGAGATCTTTACCCCGGAGGAGGTGGGCCAACTCATTTTTTATGTTCAGCGCCGCCTCCCCAGGACCATCATGGGAGGCGGCAAGATCAGTGCCGGGTACGGGGTCCGGGAGCGCCGGAAGCGGTGGGAGAAGGTGTGCCAGGCCATTTACCACCACTCTCGGGTCTGGCGCACCTACAACCAGGCCACCCACCGCTGGACGGATGTCCTGACCCGTGAGCGAGATCTGCTCGACCTCCTTGGCCTTGAGATCCCCGGGCTTGGTGAGTAGTAGTAGCTATTTCTTTACTACTATGTTTTCTCCTGCTGTGGTATTATATTGCAAATTTTTGTTTTTTACCAAGAGCAATAATGCTGCTCATTACATTGTAGGTAAATTATATTTCAAAATCTTCTGTGCATTTCAGGTACACTGCTCTCCTTCTTCTCAGTAGTGTTGCTACTATGCTTATTTGTTTTAGATTTTGTGTTCATTTCATTGGCCTGTGAAGTTATGTATGAGTGTAGTTTAAAGAACTGCGTAATGCTACACACTAAGGTTCAGATTTTTAATTACCGGCGCATCCCTGCAAAGTAGCAGGGATGCGCCAGTAATTGTGCGTCACGCAACCATCACCCATGGTGCGCCGTATTTACAATGCGGCACACCATGGGCCCAAAACGTCACCAAAGCGTTACGCATCTGTGCCGTAAAGGCGGCGCATTGCTGGAGTTGCGTCACAACGATGGTGCAGCTCCATCAATGCTCTGGGGTGCCCTATCTCCCCAATGCTGCGTCAAGCCGTACGTCTGCTTCAAGCAGGCGCAGGGTTTGAGTCACGCATCATTGTCCTCAAAGTGACTGATTGAAATCTTGTAGATTTCCCTCAGCCACTTTTAGGATGCGTTCCTGCGCAGGAACGCCCTCCCTTGCGCCGGAACGCCCCCTATTGGCGCAGGGCTTTACAACGTGATGCATCTCCCATATGCGTCACGTTGTTAATATACGCCGCACCATTGCGCCTCTTTTGTGCTGCCGCTGCGTCACAAAAGTCACGCAACAATGGAGCAAAAGAGCCGCAAGGGGCTTCTAAATCAGCCCCTACAGACTCAAGTCCAGTCCTTCCTTTGTACACATGGCGATAAGAAGAAATAGTGGTGGTGGATTGATAGTTTGAGTATTTTAATGACTGGTTAATGTAGTAGGAAACTTTAGTGTTGTCGCTGATCTTCAATCACGATGGACTTTGGCTGTCACTTCGCGTGCTGCGGACTGCTGCCTGCCAATCCTAGGCAAACCTTTTTAGTACTTTGTTTAGTGAGTTACATAAGGTAATTTCCAATTCGACGGTCCGCAAATCAAGCAATACTAAAGTAATAACGTAGTCGACCACATGAGATTGGTCAATAATATATCCCGTGGAGTAGTTGTCTATTTGCTATTTCGCAATAATATTTTGTTAGTTCTTTTGAAATGTTTGATTTGGTTGACAAATATCATCCATGTTTTCTGTTTTTCTTTCTTTCATGTTGTACATCAGCGTCCCCCAGGGGCAAGAGGAGGACACAGGAGGAGGAGGAGGGTGCTGTTGATGATGCAGGCCAGGACCGGGCAGGCGAGGGCTCCTTTGCTGGCCCCAGTAAGTTTTAATTTTAATATAGAGTACCTATTTTTTCCTAGCGTTCCTCATTCGATTTTTTCTAAATCGTCTTTGATCTTCTTGTAGACAGGATCTAAATTCTTATCCTGCCTCGACTATGACTCCGTGTGGTATTACTAGATTATTCTTATTAGTCTGTCTGTGTAGCTAACTAAGATTGCACATTTGGCATTTCCATTGGACTCCCATTCTAGTCAGCAATAGCTCTATGCACTGAGTGCAGTCCTCTGGGATTGTCTATAATGTCTTTTCAAGTCTTCTAAATGTTTATGCTTTGACAATTGCCAACAATAAAAAGGTGAATGACCACCAAGAAAGAATAAGATACTACTTTACTTTTGGTTTGGATAGGAGGACAATCCATTCTACTACTGTTGCAGGGACAAATCTGCACAAACAGAACTATGGACACTAAATAATGCATTGCTTAGCTTATCAATCCTCCCCCACGCACACAAAGCCCTACACGATCAAGGCCCGAGCTACCTCAACAACTGCATCAACTTCTACGCACCCAAACGCCACCTCCGATCAGCCAGCCACGCCCTCGACGCCGTCCCCCGCATCCGAAGAATGACTACAGGAGGAAGGTCCTTCTCCTACCTGGCCGCCAAGACCTGGAACTCCATCCTGACCGACCTGCGCCTGACCCATGACCACCTCTCCTTCAGGAAGAAGCTCAAGACCTGGCTGTTCGAGCAGTAGCAGCACCCCCCTCCTCCCCCAAGCGCCTTGAGACCCTCCGGGTAAGTAGTGCGCTCTATAAATGTCTTGATTGATTGATTGATCAATTATAATAGGTGCTGTTAGACTTTCCACATACCTCAGTAATAACAGACTTTGTAGTTGAACCCCCAATCTCCTTACTGACTAGATAGTGTGGCAGAGTCATTTAGCTCCCAAAGTCACCAATGGCAGAGGCACGGACTTATGCTTGCAAAAATTCCAAAACCTTTAGCTCATCCACTCTAGTCTGGAGGACCAAAAACCACAGAGTCTATTTGAGTTTAAAAGCTTTATTAAAAGTAAACACATTTATTGAAATCAAGTTTGTCATAAAAGTAAACGTTTAACTGGAAATGGAAAAGTGCTTAGTGCTGACGATTAATTGGACACATTTATTGTGGTCGAGCCGAGCTCTCACCTGGTTTGAAGTTGATCCTGCTCGTGTTCTTAGAAGTCAAGCTTCTGTCTGTTAGGAGAAAAAGTGGTGCGTGTTAAAAATAAAAAGCAAGCATTCATCAATTGTGCCAAAAAGTGCAGCAAGACAACAGCCTTCCCTGGAAAAAGGGACGTTTTTACTTTACAGTAGACAGTCACAAATTATTAAATTGTATACTGTTTTTTTCACATTTCTTTCTTCCCTAGACCAAATATTATATAGTAGTGAGTGGTGTATTCTAACAATATTAAATGTACTTTGTAGGTGGAACATCTGGAGGCGGGGCCAGCGTCGAGGTGGTGGTGGCATTGGACGAGGACAACTCTGGGGAGGAGGCAGTGGAAGTACCGGACAAATCTGTGGGGATGACACGGTGGTGGCGGGCAGAGGTAAGCTATACATTCCTTACTCATTTGAGATTGAAGACTGCAGAGTGTGCTTTCTGCACGGGTGTATTATAAATAAACCAGGTAGTAGCCTCCTCTAAATGTACTTCGACTTAGCTGTGAAGTTTTTGGCGAGAAGAATCCCAATCAGATCTGAGGTGAACTTGATGGAAGGGATGAACGAAAAGCGAAAGAAGGGTGTAAGTAAGTGTGGAAGGACGAGAAATGTAATGATGACTGGCAAAGAAGACTGATATGTGTTTGCTTGGTCCCCGAGGTGGCTGGGAAGGAAAGAATATGGTATGGTGCATGGCTGGGTGAATGATGAAGCAAGGATGGGTGTAAGGAGAACAGCCTGGGTGGGTGAAACAGAAACTGTATGTGTGCATATACTTTGAATGGATGGATGCCTGGATCATTCATGGTACTATCTGACTCTTAGATAGCATATGTTTATCTAGAGAGAGTAGACGGTCACTGGATGAACTAAGTGTTACTTTGAAGAGCATGTAACACCGCACCCGCACGTCCGTTCCAGTGTAGGAAAGGCAAGGAAAAGAAGTTGTAATTTTGTCCAAATACTACCATGAATAGTAGCAGTAGTTTGTATTGCAACTGCAAGCACAGCATATATCCGGTTATTACGGTGGACACTCCCTACCTCTCTTAATAACTTTAGTTTAGTAGTAGTACGTCATTCATGTGTGGGGGTATCACTGTTCACTCAATAATAAGCAAAGCACCTAAAGTCATCCCATATGTCATCAAATACATCCCATGTGAAGTGATAGATAATCAGATTATTTAGCTTCTTTATTTTCCTTTTCTAATACTCATTTGCACTGTAGGTGAAAGCTAAATTAATTAAGCAGTAGCCCTTTTAACAGAGTATTCTCAGTGCCACCCGTAATAGAAAAGTAAGAGCTTCACCACCTGCATGTACTGGACCGGTACAGTAACGCAAGTCTGTTTCACTCACCATGGTGTGCGTCTGTTTTTCTCGGGTGCAAGTTCACTGCGCTGGCATTTTGCCGGCTTGCATAAGATAACGTACCAATTTTCCTAAACAAGAGAGAAGAAGAAGAATAAGACTGGTGTACTGTCATAGTTGACTGTAATGGTAGTCCATAGTGCTTGTAGAATTTGTTCCTTAAACTCCCACTAATGTTAGAGCAAGGATGAAGAAGTCGGAGGTTACATAGATACTGTCCTCAATAGTTATGTACTGTGCTTTCAATTTGCTACTTGTACTGTGACAACTTTCTGCTCAATCATTTTGTGTTAATCTTAAGGAGCATTGGTTACAAACTATGTCTTTCTTTTTTCATGTAGTTGCTCCTTCCAAATCCAAGACACCATCAAGGAGGAAAGTGCTGGCTCGAATGGCCCGGCAACGGAGGCGCAATGCCACTGTCGCTGAATATCGGCGGCTGGTGGTCCTGGAGGAGGAGGAGACGCAGTCTGGTACAACAACAACGTCCACGGGGACAGCTGCATCCTCCTCCGTGCGGGCTGCCAGCCAGCGCAGTGCTCCAGCGGTACGGAGCCGGGCTACCAAAGCCAAACGCCAACGCCGAGCAGCAAAGACAGCAGCTGCCCCCCACAGGATTTGCAAGGCACACCGGCGCCGCTTATCCTTCAGACTGTCCTACCTGGAGCAGGAGGTCCTGAACTATAAGAACTTGGTGGAGGGCCTCCGCTTCGAACTTGCCACCCTCCGCAAGGAGCATGATGCCCTGGCTGCTAAAGCCAACAGCACCCTGCCATAGTGTCCCTTGCTCCTTTTTTAGAGACTTTTGGGGGGTGGGAATTGGGAGTTGGGTTTTTTGGGGACTTTTGAAGGACAATCGTTGGGGTTAGGGAGGGTCTTGCGGGAGAATATTTTGTTAGGGCTATAAAAATATAATTTTTGAAACTTTATCTGACCATACCTGTTTTTTTACAGCTTTTGAGTCTGGTGGGTGGGGGTTTAACAGTAAGTTTGTTTTCCTGAATAGTCCTGGGACTTTAGTAGTACTACCGCCAATCTCTTGTCTCTCCTAATACTCCATTATACTACCTCCAACCAAACGCCTATCTTACCTGTAATTTCTGTTTGCAAGTAGGGCTAGGCCCAGGGCTGGCGAATAAACAGCGAATAAGGTTGGCAATCCTGGGCGGATAAAATTTCCTCATAGCGGTGGTACTAGTGGTGTGACACAGTGGCAGTTGCATGCCTATGAAAAAAAAGAAAATGAAATCTGGTTTGTCCTCCTGAGCAATACAACGGTACAATAGAGAATATAGCAGGTGACAGTACACTAGAACAGTGCCACATTGTAGCCTAACAAATGGTAAAGTATAACTACTAATTCGGTTGAAGTTCTTTGGCATTAGCCATGGGTCTTTGTCAAGCAGAGTAAGAATATATCCTCAGATTTCTTCACCAGCCTGTTGGTATCACCTTATCCTCCCCAGCAAGTGTGTGGATTTATTGCTGTAATTTAGTCACACATCAATCAAAACCACACAGCCCGGGGGAAGAGGGTTAGGGTTTGAAAAATGGATGGGTACGGGGGTTTTTGGGAAAGGTTTTGTGAGACAAGAAAAAATAGCACAGCATGGACAAACAATTGTGAACATAAACAAATCTTTGGGTACAAACCTATCCATCAATCTTTGAAAGTGCATGCACTACTGCATGCATGTCAGGGAAAAGTCAGTAGTACTTTCGACAACTGTGGAAGAAAGAATGCGACAGTACAGGGCGTGTGTGGAATTATTGGTAACTATATTCAACATAAGGTCTCTGTTGCCAGATACCTGAGAGCCATTGCTGGTCACTATAAATCCATTCACAACACTCAATGGGGCTTGTCTGGAAGGTGTAGTAGATAGAAAAGGAGAAATTGCTCTTTTTCTAGGTGTCCCCTCACTCACCAGGGTTGCCCCTTGGTGACATGCTTCATCATTGGGGCCATCCCAGTCCTCTACGGGCTGGGGCGTGCTGCGACTTGCGAATTACGTAGGAGCACTTACAAATGACTATGTGTGGTGCAGATGTGATAGTGGAGTGGACTAAGTGATGTGTTAAGGGATCAATTTAGAAGAAGAGAGAGAGATCCAAGAAATGCAGTCACAGTCCTAGAAAAACACAATGGATACTGTATCTGTATGTTGTTGTAGTTGTCCTGTTGAATTTGGTAAGTAAGTTGCATGCATAAAAAAAATCCTCTAATTAGCGGCACTCCTCCATTCCATCTGACGCTTCGTCCATCAATGTTGGTGACCAGAAGACACCCTGTCCACTGCCTGCCTGGCGGATGCTGAATTGCGGCTCGCTAATGTGAAGCCTGACTCCATCCTTTTTTCCCCATTGCACAGACTGAAAACCGGCCTGTAATTATTCAACGAAAAACAGGAAGTGATATAGTATTACAACACCACTGATAAATAAATATAAGGTATGTAGGCTGTGGAGTGCAAAAAGTCACACTTTGATTTTCCTAGTAGACAGTACAATATTTTTGACAGTGCGTACTCTGTCTGAGTCACCTTTTGAAGGATAAATAAGTATGGGCAAATTAATGTAGTGGATCTTTCCCCTCAAGCTAGGTGTACTGTAAACTGTGTTTTAGAACAAAATTAGATCTTCCCAGCAGTGCTCCCACCCAGACCCTTACTAAAGCCAGTCGCAAAAATGTAGAAGACCCCCAATCAAATCGCAAAAAACGAGGCCTAGCAGAAAACTGGTGACAAAACGTACTTTGAAAGTAAAAGTAGGCCCAAATACCCCCTTACCCACCGTGGATTGCATTCAAACCACTTGCAAGCAACCAAGCAAAAGTATCCATAGCCAGCATCGCTCCAAGACTCAAAAACCCCCCCACCCAAACACATGCAATCGAAATACTGCTAACCCTAACGAACCCTAAGTTAAGAATAGTGGCAAAGGCTTTATTTAACTATGCCAAATCCCACCTTTCACAACATGGATTTTCTTCAAATGGCTTGCAACCAAAATTACACATTCTCACGAGTGCTGTAAGACCCCAGAACTCAGTTGCAAAAATGTAGAACACCCCGAAACACATGCAATCCTGCTGCTAGGGCTAACCCTAACGAACCCTAAGTTACAAAAAGTGCCAAAAGGCTTTTCGGCGTGGATTTTGTCCCAACCTTTTCTACCCGGTATTAGACCTTCCCAGGAATGGCCCAAGACCCGCCAACCCACCCGCCGAAAAGCATAACACCCCCAAACAGGCCAAAAGCAACATCTCCTACTTACAATATTTCTCGGCCTTCTGTCCAAACGCGCTGCGTAGCTAGGCCATAAGTCCGGTTTGCGACCACAGATTTCCTGAAAAGCAAATGCAATCAAGATTAGAGTGTCCCAGCAGTGCTGACAGACCCCGAAACTCACCCACAAACAGACGGAACCCCCCTAAGAGCACCTCAAAGGCAAGCAAGTCAGCAAAAACACCCAAAAAGTTCCGCCTCAGATTTGGTCCAAACCACTTTTATCCGGTATTAGAGCTTCCCAGCAATGGCCCCAGAGCCGTCAACCCAGGAGAAAACGAGTAGAAGACCCCCAAACAGCCAAAGAGCAAAAGTACAAAAATGGGGACTTAGTCATTTTTTCCCAAATTTCCCCAATCACTCCGCGCGCACTCTGCAGCTAGGCCCTAAGTCCCCTCTGCCACCATGGATTTGCTTCAAACCTCTTGCAAAGTAAAGTATCCATAGCCAGCAGTGCTCCCAGACCCCGAAACCCACCCACAAACACCAGGAAGCCCCCCAAACAGGCCCCCGAAAACGCTTCATTGAGCAAAATGTCAGAAATAGCACCAAAAAAATCGGCGTGGATTTTGTCCCAACCACTTCTACCCGGTATTAGACCTTCCCAGGAATGGCCCAAGACCCGCCAACCCACCCGCCAAAAAGCATAACACCCCCAAACAGGCCAAAAGCAACATCTCATACTTACAATATTTCTCGGCCTTCGGTCCAAACGCGCTGCGTAGCTAGGCCATAAGTCCGGTTTGCCACCACGGATTTCCTGAAAAGCAAATGCAATCAAGATTAGAGTGTCCTAGTAGTGCTGACAGACCCCGAAACTCACCCACAAACAGACGGAACCCCCCCTAAGAGCACCTCAAAGGCAAGCAAGTCAGCAAAAACACTAAAAAATTTCCGCCTCGGATTTGGTCCAAACCACTTTTATCCGGTATTAGAGCTTCCCAGCAATGGCCCCAGAGCCGTCAACCCAGGAGAAAACAAGTAGAAGACCCCAAACAGCCAAAGAGCAAAAGTACAAAAATGGGGACTTAGTCATTTTTCCCCAAATTTCCCAAATCACTCTGCGTGCGCTCTGCAGCTAGGCGCTAACTCCCCTCTGCCACCATGGATTTGCTTCAAACCTCTTGCAAAGTAAAGTATCCATAGCCAGCAGTGCTCCCAGACCCCGAAACCCACCCACAAACACCAGGAAGCCCCCCAAACAGGCCCCCGAAAACGCTACATTGAGCAAAATGTCAGAAATAGCAACAAAAAAAATCGGCGTGGATTTTGTCCCAACCACTTCTACCCGGTATTAGACCTTCCCAGGAATGGCCCAAGACCCGCCAACCCACCCACGAAAAAGCATAACACCCCCAAACAGGCCAAAAGCAACATCTCCTACTTACAATATTTCTCGGCCTTCGGTCCAAACGCGCTGCGTAGCTAGGCCATAAGTCCAGTTTGCCACCATGGATTTCCTGAAAAGCAAATGCAATCAAGATTAGAGTGTCCCAGCAGTGCTGACAGACCCCGAAACTCACCCACAAACAGACGGAACCCCCCCTAAGAGCACCTCAAAGGCAAGCAAGTCAGCAAAAACACCAACAAATTTCAGCCTCGGATTTGGTCCAAACCACTTTTATCCGGTATTAGAGCTTCCCAGCAATGGCCCCAGAGCCGTCAACCCAGGAGAAAACGAGTAGAAGACCCCCAAACAGCCAAAGAGCAAAAGTACAAAAATGGGGACTTACTCATTTTTTCCCAAATTTCCCAAATCACTCCGCGCGCGCTCTGCAGCTAGGCCCTAACTCCCCTCTGCCACCATGGATTTGCTTCAAACCTCTTGCAAAGTAAAGTATCCACAGCCAGCAGTGCTCCCAGACCCCGAAATCCACCCACAAACACCAGGAAGCCCCCCAAACAGGCCCCCGAAAACGCTACATTGAGCAAAATGTCAGAAAGAGCAAAAACAAAATCGGCGTGGATTTTGTCCCAACCACTTCTACCCGGTATTGGACCTTCCCAGGAATGGCCCAAGACCCACCAACCCACCCGCCAAAAAGCATAACACCCCCAAACAGGCCAAAAGCAACATCTCCTACTTACAATATTTCTCGGCCTTCGGTCCAAACGCGCTGCGTAGCTAGGCCATAAGTCCGGTTTGCCACCACGGATTTCCTGAAAAGCAAATGCAATCAAGATTAGAGTGTCCCAGCAGTGCTGACAGACCCCGAAACTCACCCACAAACAGACGGAACCCCCCCTAAGAGCACCTCAAAGGCAAGCAAGTCAGCAAAAACACCAAAAAATTTCCGCCTCGGATTTGGTCCAAACCACTTTTATCCGGTATTAGAGCTTCCCAGCAATGGCCCCAGAGCCGTCAACCCAGGAGAAAACGAGTAGAAGACCCCAAACAGCCAAAGAGCAAAAGTACAAAAATGGGGACTTAGTCATTTTTTCCCAAATTTCCCAAATCACTCCGGGCGTGCTCTGCAGCTAGGCCCTAACTCCCCTCTGCCACCATGGATTTGCTTCAAACCTCTTGCAAAGTAAAGTATCCATAGCCAGCAGTGCTCCCAGACCCCAAAACCCACCCACAAACACCAGGAAGGCCCCCAAACAGGCCCCCGAAAACGCTACATTGAGCAAAATGTCAGAAATAGCAAAAAAAAATCTGCGTGGATTTTGTCCCAACCTTTTCTACCCGGTATTAGACCTTCCCAGGAATGGCCCAAGACCCGCCAACCCACCCGCCAAAAAGCATAACACCCCCAAACAGGCCAAAAGCAACATCTCCTACTTACAATATTTCTCGGCCTTCTGTCCAAACGCGCTGCGTAGCTAGGTCATAAGTCCGGTTTGCCACCACGGATTTCCTGAAAAGCAAATGCAATCAAGATTAGAGTGTCCTAGTAGTGCTGACAGACCCCAAAACTCACCCACAAACAGACGGAACCCCCCTAAGAGCACCTCAAAGGCAAGCAAGTCAGCAAAAACACCAAAAAATTTCCGCCTCGGATTTGGTCCAAACCACTTTTATCCGGTATTAGAGCTTCCCAGCAATGGCCCCAGAGCCGTCAACCCAGGAGAAAACAAGTAGAAGACCCCAAACAGCCAAAGAGCAAAAGTACAAAAATGGGGACTTAGTCATTTTTTCCCAAATTTCCCAAATCACTCCGCGTGCGCTCTGCAGCTAGGCGCTAACTCCCCTCTGCCCCCATGGATTTGCTTCAAACCTCTTGCAAACTTAAGAATCCATAGCCAGCAGTGCTCCCAGACCCCGAAACCCACCCACAAACACCAGGAAGCCCCCCAAACAGGCCCCCGAAAACGCTTCATTGAGCAAAATGTCAGAAATAGCACCAAAAAAATCGGCGTGGATTTTGTCCCAACCACTTCTACCCGGTATTAGACCTTCCCAGGAATGGCCCAAGACCCGCCAACCCACCCGCCAAAAAGCATAACACCCCCAAACAGGCCAAAAGCAACATCTCCTACTTACAATATTTCTCGGCCTTCGGTCCAAACGCGCTGCGTAGCTAGGCCATAAGTCCAGTTTGCCACCATGGATTTCCTAAAAAGCAAATGCAATCAAGATTAGAGTGTCCCAGCAGTGCTGACAGACCCCGAAACTCACCCACAAACAGACGGAACCCCCCCTAAGAGCACCTCAAAGGCAAGCATGTCAGCAAAAACACCAAAAAATTTCTGCCTCGGATTTGGTCCAAACCACTTTTATTCGGTATTAGAGCTTCCCAGCAATGGCCCCAGAGCCGTCAACCCAGGAGAAAACGAGTAGAAGACCCCAAACAGCCAAAGAGCAAAAGTACAAAAATGGGGACTTAGTCATTTTTTCCCAAATTTCCCAAATCACTCCGCGCGTGCTCTGCAGCTAGGCCCTAACTCCCCTCTGCCACCATGGATTTGCTTCAAACCTCTTGCAAAGTAAAGTATCCATAGCCAGCAGTGCTCCCAGACCCCGAAACCCACCCACAAACACCAGGAAGGCCCCCAAACAGGCCCCCGAAAACGCTACATTGAGCAAAATGTCAGAAATAGCAACAAAAAAAATCGGCGTGGATTTTGTCCCAACCTTTTCTACCCGGTATTAGACCTTCCCAGGAATGGCCCAAGACCCGCCAACCCACCCGCCAAAAAGCATAACACCCCCAAACAGGCCAAAAGCAACATCTCCTACTTACAATATTTCTCGGCCTTCTGTCCAAACGCGCTGCGTAGCTAGGCCATAAGTCCGGTTTGCCACCACGGATTTCCTGAAAAGCAAATGCAATCAAGATTAGAGTGTCCTAGTAGTGCTGACAGACCCCGAAACTCACCCACAAACAGACGGAACCCCCCTAAGAGCACCTCAAAGGCAAGCAAGTCAGCAAAAACACCAAAAAATTTCCGCCTCGGATTTGGTCCAAACCACTTTTATCCGGTATTAGAGCTTCCCAGCAATGGCCCCAGAGCCGTCAACCCAGGAGAAAACAAGTAGAAGACCCCAAACAGCCAAAGAGCAAAAGTACAAAAATGGGGACTTAGTCATTTTTTCCCAAATTTCCCAAATCACTCCGCGCGAGCTCTGCAGCTAGGCCCTAACTCCCCTCTGCCACCATGGATTTGCTTCAAACCTCTTGCAAAGTAAAGTATCCATAGCCAACAGTGCTCCCAGGCCCCGAAAGCCACCCACAAACACCAGGAAGCCCCCCAAACAGGCCCCCGAAAACGCTTCATTGAGCAAAATGTCAGAAATAGCACCAAAAAAATCGGCGTGGATTTTGTCCCAACCACTTCTACCCGGTATTAGACCTTCCCAGGAATGGCCCAAGACCCGCCAACCCACCCGCCAAAAAGCATAACACCCCCAAACAGGCCAAAAGCAACATCTCCTACTTACAATATTTCTCGGCCTTCGGTCCAAACGCGCTGCGTAGCTAGGCCATAAGTCCAGTTTGCCACCATGGATTTCCTAAAAAGCAAATGCAATCAAGATTAGAGTGTCCCAGCAGTGCTGACAGACCCCGAAACTCACCCACAAACAGACGGAACCCCCCCTAAGAGCACCTCAAAGGCAAGCATGTCAGCAAAAACACCAAAAAATTTCTGCCTCGGATTTGGTCCAAACCACTTTTATCCGGTATTAGAGCTTCCCAGCAATGGCCCCAGAGCCGTCAACCCAGGAGAAAACGAGTAGAAGACCCCAAACAGCCAAAGAGCAAAAGTACAAAAATGGGGACTTAGTCATTTTTTCCCAAATTTCCCAAATCACTCCGCGCGTGCTCTGCAGCTAGGCCCTAACTCCCCTCTGCCACCATGGATTTGCTTCAAACCTCTTGCAAAGTAAAGTATCCATAGCCAGCAGTGCTCCCAGACCCCGAAACCCACCCACAAACACCAGGAAGGCCCCCAAACAGGCCCCCGAAAACGCTACATTGAGCAAAATGTCAGAAATAGCAACAAAAAAAATCGGCGTGGATTTTGTCCCAACCTTTTCTACCCGGTATTAGACCTTCCCAGGAATGGCCCAAGACCCGCCAACCCACCCGCCAAAAAGCATAACACCCCCAAACAGGCCAAAAGCAACATCTCCTACTTACAATATTTCTCGGCCTTCTGTCCAAACGCGCTGCGTAGCTAGGCCATAAGTCCGGTTTGCCACCACGGATTTCCTGAAAAGCAAATGCAATCAAGATTAGAGTGTCCTAGTAGTGCTGACAGACCCCGAAACTCACCCACAAACAGACGGAACCCCCCTAAGAGCACCTCAAAGGCAAGCAAGTCAGCAAAAACACCAAAAAATTTCCGCCTCGGATTTGGTCCAAACCACTTTTATCCGGTATTAGAGCTTCCCAGCAATGGCCCCAGAGCCGTCAACCCAGGAGAAAACAAGTAGAAGACCCCAAACAGCCAAAGAGCAAAAGTACAAAAATGGGGACTTAGTCATTTTTTCCCAAATTTCCCAAATCACTCCGCGCGAGCTCTGCAGCTAGGCCCTAACTCCCCTCTGCCACCATGGATTTGCTTCAAACCTCTTGCAAAGTAAAGTATCCATAGCCAACAGTGCTCCCAGGCCCCGAAAGCCACCCACAAACACCAGGAAGCCCCCCAAACAGGCCCCCGAAAACGCTACATTGAGCAAAATGTCAGAAATAGCAAAAACAAAATCGGCGTGGATTTTGTCCAAACCACTTCTACCCGGTATTGGACCTTCCCAGGAATGGCCCAAGACCCACCAACCCACACGCCAAAAAGCATAACACCCCCAAACAGGCCAAAAGCAACATCTCCTACTTACAATATTTCTCGGCCTTCGGTCCAAACGCGCTGCGTAGCTAGGCCATAAGTCCGGTTTGCCACCACGGATTTCCTGAAAAGCAAATGCAATCAAGATTAGAGTGTCCCAGCAGTGCTGACA
Source organism: Lissotriton vulgaris (assembly GCF_964263255.1). Taxonomy (NCBI): domain Eukaryota; kingdom Metazoa; phylum Chordata; class Amphibia; order Caudata; family Salamandridae; genus Lissotriton; species Lissotriton vulgaris. The sequence goes on along the minus strand of NW_028251488.1, from coordinate 45,381 downwards.
GACCCCGAAATTCACCCACAAACAGACGGAACCCCCCCTAAGAGCACCTCAAAGGCAAGCAAGTCAGCAAAAACACCAAATAATTTCCGCCTCGGATTTGGTCCAAACCACTTTTATCCGGTATTAGAGCTTCCCAGCAATGGCCCCAGAGCCGTCAACCCAGGAGAAAACGAGTAGAAGACCCCCAAACAGCCAAAGAGCAAAAGTACAAAAATGGGGACTTAGTCATTTTTTCCCAAATTTCCCAAATCACTCCGCGCGTGCTCTGCAGCTAGGCCCTAACTCCCCTCTGCCACCATGGATTTGCTTCAAACCTCTTGCAAAGTAAAGTATCCATAGCCAGCAGTGCTCCCAGACCCCGAAACCCACCCACAAACACCAGGAAGGCCCCCAAACAGGCCCCCGAAAACGCTACATTGAGCAAAATGTCGGAAATAGCAACAACAAAAAATCGGCGTGGATTTTGTCCCAACCTTTTCTACCCGGTATTAGACCTTCCCAGGAATGGCCCAAGACCCGCCAACCCACCCGTCAAAAAGCATAACACCCCCAAACAGGCCAAAAGCAACATCTCCTACTTACAATATTTCTCGGCCTTCGGTCCAAACGCGCTGCGTAGCTAGGCCATAAGTCCGGTTTGCCACCACGGATTTCCTGAAAAGCAAATGCAATCAAGATTAGAGTGTCCCAGCAGTGCTGACAGATCCCGAAACTCACCCACAAACAGACGGAACCCCCCTAAGAGCACCTCAAAGGCAAGCAAGTCAGCAAAAACACCCAAAAAGTTCCGCCTCGGATTTGGTCCAAACCACTTTTATCCGGTATTAGAGCTTCCCAGCAATGGCCCAAGAGCCGTCAACCCAGGAAAAAACGAGTAGAAGACCCCCAAACAGCCAAAGAGCAAAAGTACAAAAATGGGGACTTAGTCATTTTTTCCCAAATTTCCCAAATCACTCCGCGCGCACTCTGCAGCTAGGCCCTAACTCCCCTCTGCCACCATGGATTTGCTTCAAACCTCTTGCAAAGTAAAGTATCCATAGCCAGCAGTGCTTCCAGACCCCGAAACCCACCCACAAACACCCGGAAGCCCCCCAAACAGGCCCCCGAAAACACTTCATTGAGCAAAATGTCAGAAATAGCAACAAAAAAAACTCGGCGTGGATTTTGTCCCAACCAGTTCTACCCGGTATTAGACCTTCCCAGGAATGGCCCAAAACCCGCCAACCCACCTGCCAAAAAGCATAACACCCCCAAACAGGCCAAAAGCAACATCTCCTACTTACAATATTTCTCGGCCTTCGGTCCAAACGCGCTGCGTAGCTAGGCCATAAGTCCGGTTTGCCACCACGGATTACCTGAAAAGCAAATGCAATCAAGATTAGAGTGTCCCAGCAGTGCTGACAGACCCCGAAACTCACCCACAAACAGACGGAACCCCCCCTAAGAGCACCTCAAAGGCAAGCAAGTCAGCAAAAACACCCAAAAATTTCCGCCTCGGATTTGGTCCAAACCACTTTTATCCGGTATTAGAGCTTCCCAGCAATGGCCCCAGAGCCGTCAACCCAGGAGAAAACGAGTAGAAGACCCCCAAACAGCCAAAGAGCAAAAGTACAAAAATGGGGACTTAGTCATTTTTTCCCAAATTTCCCAAATCACTCCGCGCGCACTCTGCAGCTAGGCCCTAACTCCCCTCTGCCACCATGGATTTGCTTCAAACCTCTTGCAAAGTAAAGTATCCATAGCCAGCAGTGCTTCCAGACCCCGAAACCCACCCACAAACACCCGGAAGCCCCCCAAACAGGCCCCCGAAAACACTTCATTGAGCAAAATGTCAGAAATAGCAACAAAAAAAACTCGGCGTGGATTTTGTCCCAACCAGTTCTACCCGGTATTAGACCTTCCCAGGAATGGCCCAAAACCCGCCAACCCACCCGCCAAAAAGCATAACACCCCCAAACAGGCCAAAAGCAACATCTCCTACTTACAATATTTCTCGGCCTTCGGTCCAAACGCGCTGCGTAGCTAGGCCATAAGTCCGGTTTGCCACCACGGATTACCTGAAAAGCAAATGCAATCAAGATTAGAGTGTCCCAGCAGTGCTGACAGACCCCGAAACTCACCCACAAACAGACGGAACCCCCCCTAAGAGCACCTCAAAGGCAAGCAAGTCAGCAAAAACACCCAAAAATTTCCGCCTCGGATTTGGTCCAAACCACTTTTATCCGGTATTAGAGCTTCCCAGCAATGGCCCCAGAGCCGTCAACCCAGGAGAAAACGAGTAGAAGACCCCCAAACAGCCAAAGAGCAAAAGTACAAAAATGGGGACTTAGTCATTTTTTCCCAAATTTCCCAAATCACTCCGCGCGCACTCTGCAGCTAGGCCCTAACTCCCCTCTGCCACCATGGATTTGCTTCAAACCTCTTGCAAAGTAAAGTATCCATAGCCAGCAGTGCTCCCAGACCCCGAAACCCACCCACAAACACCAGGAAGCCCCCCAAACAGGCCCCCAAAAACGCTACATTGAGCAAAATGTCAGAAATAGCAACAACAAAAAATCGGCGTGGATTTTGTCCCAACCACTTCTACCCGGTATTAGACCTTCCCAGGAATGGCCCAAGACCCGCCAACCCACCCGCCAAAAAGCATAACACCCCCAAACAGGCCAAAAGCAACATCTCCTACTTACAATATTTTTCGGCCTTCGGTCCAAACGCGCTGCGTAGCTAGGCCATAAGTCCAGTTTGCCACCATGGATTTCCTGAAAAGCAAATGCAATCAAGATTAGAGTGTCTCAGCAGTGGTGACAGACCCCGAAACTCACCCACAAACAGACGGAACCCCCCCTAAGAGCACCTCAAAGGCAAGCAAGTCAGCAAAAACACCAACAAATTTCAGCCTCGGATTTGGTCCAAACCACTTTTATCCGGTATTAGAGCTTCCCAGCAATGGCCCCAGAGCCGTCAACCCAGGAGAAAACGAGTAGAAGACCCCCAAACAGCCAAAGAGCAAAAGTACAAAAATGGGGACTTAGTCATTTTTTCCCAAATTTCCCAAATCACTCCGCGCGCGCTCTGCAGCTAGGCCCTAACTCCCCTCTGCCACCATGGATTTGCTTCAAACCTCTTGCAAAGTAAAGTATCCATAGCCAGCAGTGCTCCCAGACCCCAAAACCCACCCACAAACACCAGGAAGCCCCCCAAACAGGCCCCCGAAAACGCTACATTGAGCAAAATGTCAGAAATAGCAAAAACAAAATCGGCATGGATTTTGTCCCAACCACTTCTACCCAGTATTAGACCTTCCCAGGAATGGCCCAAGACCCGCCAACCCACCCACCAAAAAGCATAACACCCCCAAACAGGCCAAAAGCAACATCTCCTACTTACAATATTTCTCGGCCTTCGGTCCAAACGCGCTGCGTAGCTAGGCCATAAGTCCGGTTTGCCACCACGGATTTCCTGAAAAGCAAATGCAATCAAGATTAGAGTGTCCCAGCAGTGCTGACAGACCCCGAAACTCACCCACAAACAGACGGAACCCCCCCTAAGAGCACCTCAAAGGCAAGCAAGTCAGCAAAAACACCAACAAATTTCAGCCTCGGATTTGGTCCAAACCACTTTTATCCGGTATTAGAGCTTCCCAGCAATGGCCCCAGAGCCGTCAACCCAGGAGAAAACGAGTAGAAGACCCCCAAACAGCCAAAGAGCAAAAGTACAAAAATGGGGACTTAGTCATTTTTTCCCAAATTTCCCAAATCACTCCGCGCGCGCTCTGCAGCTAGGCCCTAACTCCCCTCTGCCACCATGGATTTGCTTCAAACCTCTTGCAAAGTAAAGTATCCATAGCCAGCAGTGCTCCCAGACCCCAAAACCCACCCACAAACACCAGGAAGCCCCCCAAACAGGCCCCCGAAAACGCTACAATTATCAAAATGTCAGAAATAGCAAAAACAAAATCGGCATGGATTTTGTCCCAACCACTTCTACCCGGTATTAGACCTTCCCAGGAATGGCCCAAGACCCGCCAACCCACCCACCAAAAAGCATAACACCCCCAAACAGGCCAAAAGCAACATCTCCTACTTACAATATTTCTCGGCCTTCGGTCCAAACGCGCTGCGTAGCTAGGCCATAAGTCCGGTTTGCCACCACGGATTTCCTGAAAAGCAAATGCAATCAAGATTAGAGTGTCCCAGCAGTGCTGACAGACCCCGAAACTCACCCACAAACAGACGGAACCCCCCCTAAGAGCACCTCAAAGGCAAGCAAGTCAGCAAAAACACCAACAAATTTCAGCCTCGGATTTGGTCCAAACCACTTTTATCCGGTATTAGAGCTTCCCAGCAATGGCCCCAGAGCCGTCAACCCAGGAGAAAATGAATAGAAGACCCCCAAACAGCCAAAGAGCAAAAGTACAAAAATGGGGACTTAGTCATTTTTTCCCAAATTTCCCAAATCAATCCGCGCGTGCTCTGCAGCTAGGCCCTAACTCCCCTCTGCCACCATGGATTTGCTTCAAACCTCTTGCAAAGTAAAGTATCCATAGCCAGCAGTGCTCCCAGACCCCGAAACCCACCCACAAACACCAGGAAGGCCCCCAAACAGGCCCCGAAAATGCTACATTGAGCAAAATGTCAGAAATAGCAAAAAAAAATCGGCGTGGATTTTGTCCCAACCTTTTCTACCCGTTATTAGACCTTCCCAGGAATGGCCCAAGACCCGCCAACCCACCCGCCAAAAAGCATAACACCCCCAAACAGGCCAAAAGCAACATCTCCTACTTACAATATTTCTCGGCCTTCGGTCCAAACGCGCTGCGTAGCTAGGCCATAAGTCCGGTTTGCCACCACGGATTTCCTGAAAAGCAAATGCAATCAAGATTAGAGTGTCCCAGCAGTGCTGACAGACCCCGAAACTCACCCACAAACAGATGGAACCCCCCCTAACAGCACCTCAAAGGCAAGCAAGTCAGCAAAAACACCCAAAAAGTTCCGCCTCGGATTTGGTCCAAACCACTTTTATCCGGTATTAGAGCATCCCAGCAATGGCCCCAGAGCCGTCAACCCAGGAGAAAACGAGTAGAAGACCCCCAAACAGCCAAAGAGCAAAAGTACAAAAATGGGGACTTAGTCATTTTTTCCCAAATTTCCCAAATCACTCCGCGCGCACTCTGCAGCTAGGCCCTAACTCCCCTCTGCCACCATGGATTTGCTTCTAACCTCTTGCAAAGTAAAGTATCCGTAGCCAGCAGTGCTTCCAGACCGCGAAACCCACCCACAAACACCAGGAAGCCCCCCAAACAGGCCCCCGAAAACGCTTCTTGAGCAAAATGTCAGAAATAGCAACAACAAAAAATCGGCGTGGATTTTGTCCCAACCACTTCTACCCGGTATTAGACCTTCCCAGGAATGGCCCAAGACCCGCCAACCCACCCGCCAAAAAGCATAACACCCCCAAACAGGCCAAAAGCAACATCTCCTACTTACAATATTTCTCGGCCTTCGGTCCAAACGCGCTGCGTAACTAGGCCATAAGTCCGGTTTGCCACCACTGATTTCCTGAAAAGCAAATGCAATCAAGATTAGAGTGTCCCTGCAGTGCTGACAGACCCCGAAACTCACCCAAAAACAGACGGAACCCCCCCTAAGAGCACCTCAAAGGCAAGCAAGTCAGCAAAAACACCCAAAAATTTCCGCCTCGGATTTGGTCCAAACCACTTTTATCCGGTATTAGAGCTTCCCAGCAATGGCCCCAGAGCAGTCAACTCACCTGCAAAGAGGTAGAACAACACCCCCACAAGCGCTGAGTTTTTCTTCATTGGGCGTAAACCAGCCCTCTGATTTGATGGAAATAGGAGTCTGGAGGAGGAGGATAGAGGAGCATGTCCTTCTGAACTTGTGAACCTGAGGAATGCAGACTGCGGCACCTTCAAATCAATTAGCAAACAAGTGAAGACAGTTCTGCTGATGGGCTTGTTTTTGTGATTATCTGATTAAAGTTTGAATTATATTAACTGTGCACAACAAAGAAAGACAAACACACAGGAATAAAAGTGAATAAGGACGAAAAAGAAAGTTATTCGTTGTCTCATTTTCAGGGCTCGGTATCACGGTCCGTGAATAAGAATAAGGCTTCGTCATCATACTCTGCGAATTCAGGCAGGGTGAGGTCAGTGTCACCTGACAGAGAAGAAATTCTCTCATCTATGTTGCTGTCCACCTCGTCTTCATCCGGCGCGCTTTCTCGTACTCTGAAATCTGGTGGTATGAGGTGCTGATTCATCTTGATCATTGTTAACCTCTCCACATTTTTGGGCGAGAGGCGGCTCCGTTTGGAAGTTACAATGCCACCAGCAGCACTGCAAACACGTTCAGAAGACACGCTTGCGAGTGGGCAAGACAAGTAGTTTAAAGCCAGGTTGGTGAGCTGTGGCCACAATTCTTTTTTCCCATGCCAATACGCCAATGGGTCAGCATTAACATAGACCTCTGTTGAGTCATTCAGATAGTCCTTGACCATCGAATCAAGGTTCTCCTCCAAGGTTCCTCCACTTTGCTTAGCTGTTGCTGTGACCTTTTGAGAACCAAACCCAAGCTGAGCTAGCCAATCCTCTTCAGCCTCCAATGATACTGTTGTGTGTGGTGGTGCAGATGATCCGGTTGCCGGTCTCTTTAACGGCTGAGAGGTCACTTGTGCCGCAGCCACAGGTGCAGAAGTGGATTGTTGTGATGGGGATGGCCTGCTGATGCTGATGTACTGCCTTTTCCTTCAATTTGCTGCCGTTCTCTTTCAAACCTCTTGGCTGAGGAGGCTATCCACTGTTTGTACTTTGTAACATCTTCACCAGCAAAAGGAAAGAATGCTTGGCCTGCCAGCGCCTTTTTGTAGCGTGGATCCAGAATAGTAGCACAAATGTAATGCTGGTTTGAGTGGATCATTTTAAGACGTTCATCACCTTGTAGGTGCTCTAATAATTTCTCAGCCAGAACAAAAGGCTCTTGGTTTTTTTCATCTTTTTCAAACACAGAACACACCTCCTTCAGTTGGTGCTCCAGCATGTACAACAATGGGATAGCTTTTCCCAAATTACAGTCCTCCTTGCTGACTGCACGCGTGAAGAACTCAAAAGGACGAAGCATGCGTGTCAGGCTTTTAACTATGTTCCATTGCGCCGCACCCATCCTCAGGTCCTCCTTCTGAGCTGTACCCTGTGTTAAGAAATAGTGATCGAGTACCGTATACTGCTCATACAGACGCTCAAGCATGTAGAAGGTTGAGTGCCAACGTGTTACCACCTCCTGGATGAGTGCTTTCACTGGCATTTGACGTTCATATAGCAGGCTCCTCAGATGCTTCCGGGCATTAAAAGAATGGCTGAAATGGTTGCACATTTTTCGGCAGGTCTCCACTACTCTGTACGCTGCACTGTCTTTATCACCCAAGAATTTTTTGACAACCAGGTTTATACAGTGCGCCAAACACGGCACTCTGAAATAGTCACCCAGCTGCATGGCCTTAACTATATTGGAGCCATTGTCCGTGGAAACATAACCAACCTGGCGTTTTTTTGGGGACAGCCAGTCAAGGACCTTTGTGTTGAAGACATCCAAAATGTTTTGTGCTGTGTGACGTTTCTCCAAACCAAACATGGCTAGTGTTGCATGTTTCCGAGCAGCTTTAAAAACAATGTCCGGGTCAACACCTGCGTTTAGCTTTGCTTTAGCCCCTGAAAAAGAGACCCAGTGTGCAGTGATGCACATGTAATCAGCGCCTGCGCCACTGGTCCACATGTCTGTTGTCAGATGTATAGTGTGAACAGCACTCTTCTGCAAAGCTGCCCCAATCACCTCCAGAACATCTTCATGTAGTGCTGGAACCGCAACTCGGGCAAAATAGAACCGGCTAGGAACCTTCCATTTAGGGCAGAGCGCTGCCACTAATTCTAGAAAACCAACCCCTTCTACAAAAGAAAAAGGGAGACGGTCCAGAGCTAGCATTTTAGCCAGCTTAGTGTTATACAGACGCGTCAGTTGGTGGTTGCGTTCATATTGCGCTTCTGTAAACAACATCTTTTTAATGTTGCCCTGGACCAAGGATTTACGGGATGATGATGATGATATCTTCGACCCAGTTACGCTCGCTGATGAACTTTTTCGCATTGATGTCTCACTCTCTCCCACACTCTTAGTGTGGCTCACATGGGGTGTGCTGCTGACAGGGGTACTGGGTGTAAGTGAAGTGTTTGAATCGTCTTCTTCCTCCTCGTCATCATCAGATGAAAAATCAACGTTTTCATTACGTGCAATTCGGGCTTCCTTGACCGCCTCTAGGTGCGCAAACCATTTGACAGTGTGCGTTCTCCTAAGATGACCTCTCTGGCCTCCGGTACCATAGTTGGTACCAAACTTACCACGACTAACTCGAAGCTTACAAATGCTACAAATGGCTACATTTTCCTTTTTGGGGCAAACACTAAAGAAGTCCCAAACTGGAGACTTGAAATGTCTTTGGGATCCGGAGGAGGCGGCGATACTGGTGGTGGTGGTCCTGCTGCTAATGCCAGATGAAGTGGAGGATGTGGATCGCCGCACTTCAGTACGTTTTGCACTTTCACCACCACTAATTGAGGTCGAGGTGGATGGAGGTCCCTTCTTTCGAGAAAGAAATATGGAAGCGGTAGGTGTTGGTGTACTAGTTAACTCCAAATCTAATGATTGTTGTGTTTCCATTTCCATTGCCTCCTCGTCGACATCATCATCACGCTCAGCAGCTTCTCGGAATAGGGTCAAAATGTCTCTTTGCTGCATGCCCGCTGGGGCTGCAGTGACCTTTATGATGACTGGCTCGTCGTCATCGTGAGAGGCTTCACCAGCAGCAGTATCCGTCACTTCTTGTTGAGCCTCATCACACTCCATAGCTATGAGTTTTTCGACGACCTTCCTTTTACGCTTAGGTACCTTTGTCAGATCATGGTGTGCCTCACTCTCAGACGGCAGTGGTGCTGGTTCCCAATTGGGATCCGTTTCATCAGAAGGAGGTGGGCTTGAAGAAGATGTAGACACCAACCTTGATCTTTTCCTTGCTAGGGATGTGGAAGACAATGAATGATCATCAGGAGGAGTGGCTTCCAATGATACCTCGACTTGATTGTCGATTTTCTGATGTGCCCCTACTTCGGGAGGAACAACTATTGTGGGCACTTGTGACACTCCATGCACCTCTGCTTGGGCATCTCCTTGCGCTGCCTCTCCTTCCAAATGTACTTGGGCTTGTACTTGCACATGGTGTTGTTGTTGCGGCTGTGGTTGTTCAACACTTGTCAGATGAGTTACAACAACCTGTGTTGATTCAGGGACATTGCTGCTTTTTTCTTGCGATGAGCCAACATCACTGGTCGATGGTGATTGGAGAAGTACACTGACTGCCTCTGAAGCACTCAAGGGCTTTGACTTAAGTTGGCGTGGTGGTGGAGGCACTGAACCCAATGGAGCGGGGGTGCTGATCCCAGCTTGGTCCCCAGCAGATCCTGCTGCTGCTGCAAGCGTACATTTTTTTTTGCTCCCAAAAAACGCGGCGGCCGGCACACCAGCCTCCTTGGTAACTTGCTTCTTCTGCTCCTTACTAGCAACTTTCTTGTTAGAGGAGCTACGGAGACCTTTTTTTGGGGCCATCTTCTTCAGAGCAGGTCAGACAGCAGGCCGCAGTTGCACGAATTGTAGAGTTGTCTGAGGCCAGACGTGACGTCGCGTGACGTTATGCTGCACACGCACACCGCTGCAGGACTTCTTCCTGGCACTGGTGGTTCTCTTGAGTCTTGTGCACCTAAAAGCAATGGAAGACAGAAGAACATCAATTCAGTTATACACCCCAAAAAAATCGAAAAAAAACAGAAAAATCAGCACAATCCCATGCCCTCCATGATGCTTAAATTCAAGACACCCCACAGAAAGACTAGGCACATGCAACACTCACTAGTCACTACCCCTGGTGAAAAGGCCACAACAACAGGCCCAAAAAACGAAAATCACAGAAAAATCAGCACAATCCCATGCCATGATCCAGCCCCTCCATGATGTTTAAATTCAAGACAACCCACAGAAAGACTAGGCACATGCACCACTCACTACCCCTGGGCCCTGGGCATAATGGATGAAAGCTAGGCAAAATGGGTGCAGGCCTGAGAACACTCCCTGCATTCAAAATGCCCCCTCCATCACAGCACATGGCCAGGGCCTGTAGCAGCACTCAAAATGGCCCCCAACCACATGGCCTGTCCATCCACAACAGGCCCAAAAAACGAAAATCACAAAAAAATCAGCACAATCCCATGCCATGATCCAGCCCCTCCATGATGTTTAAATTCAAGACAACCCACAGAAAGACTAGGCACATGCACCACTCACTACCCCTGGGCCCTGGGCATAATGGATGAAAGCTAGGCAAAATGGGTGCAGGCCTGAGAACACTCCCTGCATTCAAAATGGCCCCCTCCATCACAGCACATGGCCAGGGCCTGTAGCAGCACTCAAAATGGCCCCCAGCCACATGGCCTGTCCATCCACAACAGGCCCAAAAAACGAAAATCACAGAAAAATCAGCACAATCCCATGCCATGATGTTTAAATTCAAAACAACCCACAGAAAGACTAGGCACATGCACCACTCACTACCCCTGGGCCCTGGGCATAATGGATGAAAGCTAGGCAAAATGGGTGCAGGCCTGAGAACACTCCCTGCATTCAAAATGGCCCCCTCCATCACAGCACATGGCCAGGGCCTGTAGCAGCACTCAAAATGGCCCCCAACCACATGGCCTGTCCATCCACAACAGGCCCAAAAAACGAAAATCACAGAAAAATCAGCACAATCCCATGCCATGATCCAGCCCCTCCATGATGTATAAATTCAAGACAACCCACAGAAAGACTAGGCACATGCACCATTCACTACCCCTGGGCCCTGGGCATAATGGATGAAAGCTAGGCAAAATGGGTGCAGGCCTGAGATCACTGCCTGCATTCAAAATGGCCCCCTCCATCACAGCACATGGCCAGGGCCTGTAGCAGCACTCAAAATGGCCCCCAACCACATGGCCTGTCCATCCACAACAGGCCCAAAAAACGAAAATCACAGAAAAATCAGCACAATCCCATGCCATGATCCAGCCCCTCCATGATGTTTAAATTCAAGACAACCCACAGAAAGACTAGGCACATGCACCACTCACTACCCCTGGGCCCTGGGCATAATGGATGAAAGCTAGGCAAAATGGGTGCAGGCCTGAGAACACTCCCTGCATTCAAAATGGCCCCCTCCATCACAGCACATGGCCAGGGCCTGTAGCAGCACTCAAAATGGCCCCCAACCACATGGCCTGTCCATCCACAACAGGCCCAAAAAACGAAAATCACAGCAAAATCAGCACAATCCCATGCCATGATCCAGCCCCTCCATGATGTTTAAATTCAAGACAACCCACAGAAAGACTAGGCACATGCACCACTCACTACCCCTGGGCCCTGGGCATAATGGATGAAAGCTAGGCAAAATGGGTGCAGGCCTGAGAACACTCCCTGCATTCAAAATGGCCCCCTCCATCACAGCACATGGCCAGGGCCTGTAGCAGCACTCAAAATGGCCCCCAACCACATTGCTTGTCCATCCACAACAGGCCCAAAAAACGAAAATCACAGAAAAATCAGCACAATCCCATGCCATGATCCAGCCCCTCCATGATGTTTAAATTCAAGACAACCCACAGAAAGACTAGGCACATGCACCACTCACTACCCCTGGGCCCTGGGCATAATGGATGAAAGCTAGGCAAAATGGGTGCAGGCCTGAGAACACTCCCTGCATTCAAAATGCCCCCCTCCATCACAGCACATGGCCAGGGCCTGTAGCAGCACTCAAAATGGCCCCCAACCACATGGCCTGTCCATCCACAACAGGCCCAAAAAACGAAAATCACAGAAAAATCAGCACAATCCCATGCCATGATCCAGCACCTCCATGATGTTTAAATTCAAGACAACCCACAGAAAGACTAGGCACATGCACCACTCACTACCCCTGGGCCCTGGGCATAATGGATGAAAGCTAGGCAAAATGGGTGCAGGCCTGAGAACACTCCCTGCATTCAAAATGGCCCCCTCCATCACAGCACATGGCCAGGGCCTGTAGCAGCACTCAAAATGGCCCCCAACCACATGGCCTGTCCATCCACAACAGGCCCAAAAAACGAAAATCACAGAAAAATCAGCACAATCCCATGCCATGATCCAGCCCCTCCATGATGTTTAAATTCAAGACAACCCACAGAAAGACTAGGCACATGCACCACTCACTACCCCGGACGAAAAGGCCACAACAGGCCAAAAAAACTAAAATCACAGAAAAATCAGCACAATCCCAAGCCATCCAGCCCCTCCATGATGTTTAAATTCAAAACACCCCACAGAAAGACTCAGTGCACCCACCACTGAGTACCCCTGGGCAAAAGGCCCCAAAACAGCCCAAAAATCGAAAATTCCAAAATTGTAGTTGCAGCAACTGTAATGCCCCAAACAAACTTACTTGTGAAATTTCTAAACCAAAAGTGATCCAAAGAAAGTCAAAAAGTCCTCAAATCCAAATATCCAGCAGCATCCACAAAAAGTAATCCTTCCAGCTCCAGATCCAAATGACAAGTGACCAGGAGATGGACAAAGCACTGGGAGGAGCCTGCTGGACAGGAAAAGGAAGTTGAAGACTGTGGGGCACTTCCTTCCTCCCCCCCCCTCCCCAAAATGGACTCCTCGCAAAAAAAGTGCAGGCAAATGTCAACCTAAGGAGTTATTCAGATAAAAATCATCATTTCAAGAAGGTTTATGCTGCTTGCTGGTGGATTTCTTGTGCAAAATTGCAAATTTTATATTTTCGTGTGTGCGAGATTGTTGCTGCTCGCCGCATCTCAAAGCTCGCAATTGCGAAGTACCGCGATACGTGATCACGGCGTACTCGCGTTGACAAACTCTCGCTGTAAAAGTTGGCAAGCCGCGATTACGTAATCGCGCTTGCCAAATTCCCGCGGGATCCCGCAGCAAGATCCAAAATGGCGCAGCACTCGCAAAATATCAAGAAAAATAACTCGGCAAACGATGATAAACGCCGCGCGCCGCAAAATTGTATCACCAAGAAAAAAAAAATCCGCTGCGTGCGAATTTGCGGATTTTGCGGGAAATTCGCAAATCTCGCGGATTGCGAATTTACCGAAAATCCGCAAAATCCGCGAGCGTAACGGATTTTTCACCCATACTTATCTACGAGACAGGCCTGTAACAATGTACGACCACACTATGGCCCACATGCATCAAGCATTTTCTGAGTCGCAAACGGTGCGATTCCTTAAAATCGTCCGTTTGCGATTCCAAAAATGCTTTTTGAGATGCATCATACATTTTCAGAAATCGCAATATTTTTGCGATTTCTAAAAATGCGATTGCTTTCAAGAACCTTGGGAGGCCTCAAACATAAGGAGGACCTCCATGTCCACCTAGGCTGAGATCATAGTCACACCCTTCTAGTCTTACACCATAGTAACAATCTGTACTATCAGCTTTTGAGTCCCTGCATCCTCCATCTTCACCTTCTGACCACGTATCTGCTCCCAGTACAGGGCCTCCCAGCAGACCCACTAAGGTTCTGCACCCGCCCACTTCTCCTTTTGTTTTATTTATTCACTTTTTTCCACTTCACTGCCTCTCCGCAACACCGTTATTATTTTTCTAGTTCTAGAATAAGACCAGAAGTGGGCTTAACCCAGGGTTTTACAACAGTGGACATCATGTGACATAATTGGGAGGTACGCAAATGGGTACTTACCCATCCGTTTGGTAATTTATATTTCAAATAAATAATTTCCTTGCTCATCGAGCTACAATGGGCATTTAAATTTGCCGAAAAGGGTTCCTATGCACCAAAGCGCAGCGCCCCAACCCTTTCTCTGGAAATACAATTTAGCACAACACCAGTGCTCTCTGCCACTTGGCAGTTGGTTCCACAAACTTGTTTCACCCATTGCCACATGGGAATTGATTTAAGTATTACATTATTTTATTTTAAGTCACTTTGCATAGGTTTGATTAAACTGTCATATTCATGAATTGTATGCATTGTTCACAATCTTTACGAATGAATAGATAAAGTTGTTGCAAGTCTGTCTTCTTTTTTACTCACAAGGCAGACGATCATTCCATGCTGTGTTTTCTATGTCCATGGTAAAAACAGGATATGCTTAAAAGACACTGCCACTTCTGGATCTCTGTATTGACTTTCTGACAAAGACCGTGCTGTCAAAACTTGTCGAGTCATTAAAACACTAACTCTAAAAATTGAAATCCTGAGTGCGGCTCTTCTTTCTTTCGTTCTGCGAGCGTGGGAAATTTACAAAAAAAATAAATAAATAAATATATATATATATATATATATATATATATATATATATATATATATATATTCACTGAAAAAACCATAGGTTATAGACCATATATAGTTAGGGATTAGCATTTACAAAACCTTATTTTACTCGCACAAAACCATTGAAATCCGCATATATAGTTAGTTGCACTAACTATATATCGCGCACCCGCAATCCACTGCTGATGATGTCACATATTACATCATTCATGACATGGTCAGTGACATCACTGATGACATCACTGATGACAACTCAAATGACATCACTGACAACATCACAGATGACATCATTCATGTGTTAATACGATGAACCTCTACAGACTCTAATATAACCTTAGATACACTCAGTGAAAACAGACACTCACAGATTGTCACTCATCCATGGAGTTACTCATACACTTAGACAGTCATGCAAAGAATCAATCACACCTCCATTTCCTCAACTATACAGTTATACACACCTTACTTATTCAAACATATTTTAACACATATGTACTCTCTTATACAATCACTGATACAAGTTTTCAATGATCCATGCAGTCACTCACACATTCACTAGCTCTTATATACAGTAATTTATATATGTCAACTCTCGCATGTACTGTGTTTTACATATGTACGTACTTTGACATGTAGCACTGAGAAACCAATCACTCACCAATACACTCATGCACACAGTCAACTACCCATAGAGTTGTTTCCACATGCAGTTTTGAACCCATGCATCTAGTGAATCAACTGCTCACACATCTTTGCACATAGTCACACACCTCCCAGCCACCCACACACACACTCACTCTCCCATACAAATTCTTGGGCAACCAATCAATAACACATATAGTTACTCATATAGCTACTGATCAACACATGCAGCAGTTCACAGAACAACAGACATAATGATGCACAAATTAAGACAGTTTAGTCACTAACCCATGCACTCAGTGAGACACATTTAATCACTCACTCATACAGTCAGTCATGCACCTACTAAATCCTTCATCCAGACACTTATACATCGACTCATTCTTCAATATGTAAGACATATTTTAACTTTACAGAAACATACAGTCACTGGGTGTTGTCATCAGTGATGTCACTGACCATGTCATGAACGATGTAATATGTGACATCATCAGCAGTGGATTGCGGGTGCGCGATATATAGTTAGTGCAACTAACTATATATGCAAATTTCAATGGTTTTGTGCGAGTAAAATAAGGTTTTGTAAATGCTAATCCCTAACTATATATGGTCTATAACCTATGGTTTTTTCAGTGAATTTTCAAGGTTTTGTAAATGCTAATTCCTAACTATATATGGTCTATAACCTATGGTTTTTTCAGTGAATTTCAATGGTTTTTTAATAGCAAATATCAAAAGCTGTAAAATGTCAAGTACGTGGTAGGTAAAAACATTTTCGTATTTATGCACGCTGATGTGCTTTCAACGCTGCCCCCCCTCCTCTTTTCTTTTAGGAGTATTCTCTCTTTGCAGATAGTGAAGGGCAGGTAACACAGGCCTTTGCCCCCGTTGTAATCCGTCGTGCCTGCTTCCCTCTCCATTTGATTGATTGTTATCCTAGCATTTATTGTTTTGGAATTGGTTCTCTTTGGTTCATTCTCTATTTACAAACAAGCACAGAGTCGCAATACTCTGTTTAGTCTTTGCAGATAGTGAAAAATCGTAAAAAAACCAAAAGGAATCAAGCAAAATCAGTAGGCCACTAATGGGATCTCTTTTTGACCGCGCTAAAATAGAAACATTATGAACAACCCCTCATGACAAATACGAAACTAGTGAGAGGAACTGAGCTCGACACCATGATGGCTGCAAGACAGCTCGGCTCCGCCGCCCACCCCACCCAAAATAACGACAAACACTATGCAAATATTATAAATATATACAACACACCAGCAAAGTAACAGGCTAAAACGTTTTATTAAATAACTATTTACATGGCAGCCTGGTTGTGTTCTGACCGCTGGTTGGTGGAGACATTTGGACTATATTCTGGACCTGCGTTGACGCGTAATGCGTCATATGACGCGCCGCGTTAGCGCACCCGGAAGTGCTCCGGTGCGCGAGGAGCAGCTTCCCGGAAACGATCCAGAGTGCGGCGCGCAGCGCGTAACGTAAGCATAACAGGTCATGTGACTTGTTAATAAAACTTTTCATTGGTTCATTTTACTTTTGTTTTTCTAATGATGAAAGGCTTGGTCATATGACCTAAAAATAACGCTTTTCAGTGCTTTCGAAAAAATTTTTTTCCTAAATGATGGAAGCCCCACCTTTTTTTTTCTCGCTCTGACTTGTAAAGCAAAGGACCCAGATGCATTTACAGTTTATCACTAACAATGTTCCAGGCTAATGAATTTTCCCGGGAAATTTACAACTGTCCTGCAAGTAAAATATTCCTATTTCGAGAAAAAGGGCGTTTCTTCGTCCCATGAGGGAGCAGTTGAGCAAAAGAGGCTCGGCCTGCTGTCTTAGTCGCTGATAGGCATGAATTTCGGATTCTTATCGATCACTTTATGTTGCAGGAGTGGAAAACACAACAGCCCTTGACCATTTATCTTTACTGCGTTCCTGCGTATTATACCTTTCAACCGTCATGTAATCGGGCTGCTTTATTTCACTTGCCTTTTACTCATTCGAAAACAGTGTCTATTATTCAAAACTATACCAAAAAAGGTACTACTACCATGTTTTGTTTTAAAAACCTTTATTGTGAAAATGTCAGTATACAAATACGGGCCTATAACCACATGGGCAGGCCACGGAGCAAATTGGAATCGTATATGATGAGGGGACATTTACACTGTAGAAGAACGTAACGAGCGGGCCATTAGGTTGCAAGAAGTAAGGTGTCTAACAGTTGCGGAATCGGGGGACGTACATTTTATAATTAAAGTACGACAGGGCCAGTTACAATAAAATTATCTAGATATACATTTGCAGGCAAGTACCATGAGTGACGTTAATTGGAACTTTCAATAGTACAGTAATCAATAACACATCAGAACTTAATATCAATAGGGATGTCCAAATGTTCAATCAATTCTCGTCCCCGCCCGCCATGTGCTTCAAAACTGCATACGTATCTCGTGATATCAAGGTTGGGCAACCAGTACACAACAAGGAGTTACGAGTCCCATTTATACCGGCGCCATTTTGTGCGAGGCCGGGCAGGTCCAGGATATAGTCAAAATGTCTTCACCAACCAGCGGTCGGACCGAACACCTTTCGGCAGTCCAAAAAGGTTCCGTTAAATGACAACAGAAGAAATAGGCAACAAGAACAATCAGTCAAAAGAGGGGACGCTTTCGTGAATGGGGCCCATGCCCTAGCAGGCAAGGGTCCGAGTTCCAAGGTGTCCCAGGGCCATTTTAGTGGACCAGGCCCAAATCCAAAGAGCTGGCCACCATTTTCAGACTCCTGTGGCAGCCGGCTATCGCTGCACCACAAGAGTAACCGCAATTCAGCTAGATGGCGGGTGAATCACTGTACCGCAAGAGCGGACGGAACTCAGCTGGATGGAGGGTGAGGCACTGTGCCGCAAGAGCGGGCGGAACTCAGCTGGAAGGCGAGTGAAACGCTAAGAGGCGCCCCACTGCAGATGAGGTGCCTCCACCTGGGGAGGCGGGAGAGGGCCTTTTGTGCTGCCTCCCCCCCCCCCCGGGCACCCCACGCCGTCTTTCGGCACAGCATTGTAGGATAGCCACACCAGTGCGGCAACTTGCTGGACACCACCTCGGTGCCATCCGGATCTCGGCGCGTTTGAGTCGTTGTACCGCAAGAGTGGCCGAAACTCAGCTGGATGGCGGGTGAGTCGCTGTACCGCAAGAGTGGTAGGAAAACAGCTGGATGGCGGGTGAGTCACTGTACCGGAAGTGCGGCCGCAACTCTGTTGAACGGCGAGTGAAACGGCAAAGGGCGCCGCACTGCACATGAGGTGCCTCCACCTGGGGAGGCGGGAGAGGGCCGTTTGTGCTGCCTTTCACCCCCCCACCCCCCAAGGCAACCCCACGCCGTATTTCGGCGCAGCATTGTAGGATAGCCACACCAGTGCGGCAACTTGCTGGACACCACCTCGGTACCATCCGGATCTCGACGCGTTCTGCTGCCTTCGGCCTATTCGCACATCGGTCCGCTACTGACGCCGCCTCACAGGCCAACGGATTTTGTAGGCTTTTTATAGCCCAAAGCCGCATAACAGGTCATGTGACTTGTTTATAAAACTTTTCATTGGTTCATTTTACTTTTGGTTTCCTAATGATGAAATGCTTGATCATCTGACCTAAAAATAACAATTTTCATTGGCTTGAAACATTTTTTTTTCCCAAACGATGAAAGCCCCACCTTTTTTTTTCTCACTCGGCAATCCAAAAAGGTTCCGTTAGATGACAACAGAGGGGACAGGCAACAAGAACCATCAGTCAAAAGAGGGGAGGGCAAGTTCTTCCCTACCGGGTCACGTTGAGGCTCCACCGGAAGTCATCGAATTGATAGTCTACAGTGTTTCTGGATGTTTCAGACTGAAGCTGGCGTCAGCATGAGAGCACCACCATCTCGTAGCTCCGTCGTGGCCATTCCGCAAGCAATCATGGCAGCCGCTCCCCACCGGAAGCCTGCGGGAGTCGGGGGCCCCCAAGACTTTTTAAGAATCTTCAAGGCTGAGGGGACGCTTTCGAGAATGGGGCCCAAGCCCTAGCAGACAAGCGTCCGAGTTCCAAGGTGTCCCAGGGCCATTTTTATGGACCAGGCCCAAATCCGAAGAGCCGCCATTTTAAGAGTCCTTTGGCAGCCGCCTATCGCTGCACCGCAAGAGTGGACGCAATCCAACTACATGGTGAGCGAGACGCTGTAGCCGCAAGAGCGGGCGTTAAACAGCTAAATGGCGGATGAGGCACAGTGCAGCAAAAGCGGGCGAAAAACTGCTGATTGGTGACTGAAACGGTAAAAGGGCACCCCACTACAGCAGACGAACATCCACCTGGGGAGGCCCGTTCACGAAGCCCCCCCCCCCCCCCCCCCCCGGGGCGCCCCACGCCGTTTTTCGGTGCAGCATTGTAGGATGCCAAAACCAGTGCGGCAAGTAAAGGACATCACCTGGGTGCCGTCCAGATCTCGGCGCGTTGTGCTGCCTTGGGACTATTCGCACAACAGACCGCTACTGACAAAACACAGTGCAGGAAAAGCGGGCGGAAAACCGCTGAATGGCAAGGGGGTGCCGTCCAGATCTCGGCGCGTTGTGCTGCCTTCGGACTATTCGCACAACAGACCGCTACTGACCATTGTTGCTGTGTTAAATTATTTTTTTTAACGTGTTTACTGTTTTTTGTGCTTTGTATATATTTATAAGTTATTAAAGTGTTATTATCCTACTACTTTGTTGGAGTGCTATATATTTTTAATGTGACACATAATTGTGAAGACTTTGATGTACAAAAAGGCATCCCTGGAATCTTCCTTTTCAGGCTCGGTCCCACACACCCTCACAGTGGGAATCCCCTCCCCAATCACAATACAGGATCGTTATCAGATAGTAGGAACGCGTGTGGTGTGACGGATCTCATGGGGTGGGGGCCTTGATCTACTGTAACTCCTTTGAAGAGGGGTGATTCTTTACAGTTGAGGCCATAAACTACATCCGCAGGGCTAGGTGATAGCCTGGGACCGGCCTGGACAATCGGACACAGAGGAATAGGAGTGTCAGAGGGTGCAGTAGTGAATAGGGTGGAAGGGTGGTGTCGGGCGGGCACAGGGTGTGATTCTCAGGGAAGAGCAGCGCAGATGGGGGGAGGTTTATGGCCCATGCATCGGAGAGAGAGCGGGGGTGACCAGTGCGTGGGGGAGATGCTTGGGAGGGTGGGGAGCCATGCTGAGGATCGGCGGCGTGCAGAGAGTGGGTCTGGTCAAGGCATCTAAAATGGCTGCCGTGCACGACAAAAGTGTGGCATTGGAAAAAAAGCAAGATGGCACAGACAATGTGTATCAATATGGATTAATTTATAACAATTATTTTTAACAATATATTTACTCGCAGTGTCAAAATGGCGGTCAACACTTCCTGATTTCCTAAGAATCGAACGTTAACAGACGTCACGATCGGCGTCGTGCAGAGAGTGGGTCTGGTCAAGGCATCTAAAATGGCTGCCGTGCACGACAAAAGTGTGGCATTGGAAAAAAAGCAAGACGGCGCAGACAATGTTTATCAATGCGGATTAATTTATAACAATTATTTTTAACAATATATTTACTCGCAGTGCCAAAATGGCGGTCAACACTTCCTGATTTCCTTCAAATTGAACGTTAACAGACGTCACGCAGCAACAAAAAAAAAAAAAAACCTCACGCGCAGCCGCTGGAAGCCAAGTATCAACATATATGAGCATCCTCAGCCACCCTCAGAAAACATAGGGGGTCAGGATACGTCTCCCGTACCCCCTTATACCCATTTCTCACATTGTTTTTCCTCCATCTTGTAATTTAATTAAAACGAAACACAAAATGGCGAATTCCCGTTTCGCGTCCCGATTCGCTACCCGGTTCGCGAACTGGAAAGCGCTTCTTCCGCAAAAAATCAATTTT
Source organism: Lissotriton vulgaris (assembly GCF_964263255.1). NCBI lineage: Eukaryota > Metazoa > Chordata > Amphibia > Caudata > Salamandridae > Lissotriton > Lissotriton vulgaris. Next base: position 24,333 of record NW_028251488.1, on the reverse strand, counting down.
TTTTTATTTGCCCCACGGGACCCTTTAATAACCCCAACATCATTCCTAGGGGGTCAAGAAGGGTCTACCTTGCCCCCTTTCATTAAATTCCCCCTTCGTTTTTCTCCTCTTCTTGTCTCTCGATCCTACCGAGAGACAAGATGGCGGCCGCACCGGACTGTTTAGAATGTTGACAGACACCGGAGAGCCAATCAGCTTCGCTTCGCAAAGCTCCGTTACGCGAAAAGTTTGCGAACGGGAGCGCTACCCGGGACGCTGTTACAGATATATCTGTTTTTTAAAACGTTAATTTCTCAAAATCCACTGGAGCACATATATTGAGACCCAGCAAAGGCACATTGGGCTAACAGTCCCTACAATTTTGCCAAGTTTCGTGCAAATCCATTCAGCCGTTCGAGCTAAAAGTGAGGCCAAACGCCCTATGGAAAACTCAATGTTAAAAATGCGTTTTGGGACCCCCCTTTTTTCTCGGCCCCCCCTTGATGAAACCCCCCCAAATTTTCGGGGCTGCTCAGAAACAAAATGTGCCATTTTCCTGAAAATTTCAGCCGATTCCGTCCACAAACGCCAAAGTTATTAGACATAGAATTTTCAAAAGTCCCATAGAGAAAAAATCCTAACTATATATACCTACTGGCGACCGCCAGTAGGTTATATATATATATATATATATATATATATATATATATATATATATATAGCAGCACATCCGGGCTATTTGTAACAATGAGGAAAGCTACCCGGTAGCCAGACATTTTAAACAAAGTCACAACAGCGATCCCAAATTTCTAAAATACTTCGTGATAGATGCCATACTCCCCACTAAGAGGGGTGGTAATAGGGAGGCCAGGCTAAGGAGTCTAGAAACATCGTACATATTAAGATTCGACTCCAAGCACCCAAGGGGCTTGAACAATACAGAGGATCTGTATACATTTCTGCAATGAATTCTTTTTTAACTGTTTTTCAACTTATGTGTATATATATAATGATGATAGCATGTTTATTTATCTATAATTATATATGAACCTATTTATGGGACAAGGATATATATTTATACAATACTTTCTTTTGGTATATATATGCAGGTTGAAGTAGCATTGAGAACTGAGCCAGAGTAATTGGATGTATAACAATAACAAAAATATGTAAGAAACATCGATTCATTTTTTCCACTGTCACTGTTCTTTTAATTAGTGAGGAGGATTTTAGGACATTACTATTTATATATTTTATCGATTTAAGGTTTGATTTTAAGGATTATTGTACAGAAAATATTTAATATTTCTATTTATTAATAATGGTTTTTATGACTGAATTGATCCTTGATGAAATGATAATGTAGAATGGATGTCCCATTGTCCTTTTCACTGCACTTTAAAAGAACTGTGCACAGGTCACTTTTGGTAGGATAGAAGTCTTGCTCATGCAATAATAGCTTTGTTGTATTTACACTGTCACAGGTTTGCACATTTATTTATTTATTTATTCACTTAGGATATAGGGTGTTTTTAGACATAGCGGAATACTTTTAAGTCTTTTAATGCAATTAAGCTGGTATTAATTCATGTATACAATAATGGTATCATGTAAGCGTGTTTTTCAAAACATGATGGAAAATTATGTATTCATGCAAAGATTGAAGAAATGGAAAAGACAAATATGTATAAAGTATTGTTTCTATGTCTATGATGTTAGATATGCACTAGCACTTTAAAAAGGACATGAAAAAATCACTGAGATGTCATGTGATCAAGGGAGGGATCTCCCGAAATGCGTCATGGTGGCATCGGCGAAATAAAATAAAATATTGCACTGAAATTTTCTTGGGTTCGCGCTGGTCTTTTCAAGATCATTGAAGCAACGAGGCGAGGTTGGATTTATATATATGGAGACATTCAAGAGGACTGCTGCTAGCGTGGGGCAAGAACTGGCGTTTGAAAAAGACATTACGTCGAAACGCGTCATGCCATAGTTCTTTGGAATAAAAGCAACCTCCCACAGTACCCCCCTGTGTCTCTCCGTTCTTTTTAGTAGAAGGAACAATTTCGTGATATATATAAAAGGAAACTGGTTCCATTTTCCTGAGTGCGCACTGCCATCATTAATTAACTGCACGCAAACCTGGACTTCGCCTACTATAGGTATTTTAAATATGAATGAATCCACAGAGGAACTGAGCCCACTCAGGGTAGTGCAATGAATTCGCCGCAATTATGAACTACAAAGACCAGTATGCCTCGGCATGCCACACCCTAATGGGTGCATCCTGAAGCAATGAAAGGCGAACAGGAAATTGAGGCGATTACATCAGTTTCCTCTGTGTCAGTTCTATGATTAAGGGGCGGATTGCCTTGAAACGCGTCGGAATCAGAATACATGCAGAGAAGTGAAGGAATGCCAGCAGGACACAGGCAAAAAATCCGGATGGTGGGCAGCGCGCAGTGTTCCCTCTCAGAGCGCAGGGGCTCACTTGCTGAAATAAGAAAAATAATATATATATATATATATATGTATAAGGTATGTCCAGTTCTCAGCGAAAGTAGCGCAGCACAGTTAGCCACACCGACAAGCAGGAACCAGCGAGACCCAAGTGGTGCAATTTGATTTTATTTAAAGTTCAGCCCAGCACCAATCCGCCATGACGCGTTTCGGCTAGAGATAGCCTTGATCACATGACAACGTCACGAGGGATGACCACCCCTTTTAAAGTGCAAGTAGTGCCATCACATGTTATAGAAAGTGAAAACATACTCAACTTCCAATAAAGCTACATACATTTGTAGAATCACTGCATAAATGCATTTGTTACACAAAGAAAACATCCACATATTAGGAAATAGAATTCCGTCATCAAACACATGGCATTGGCTAATAAATAAACTTCATAATATACAAAAGTTAAAAGCCAATAATTATAAATAATCATGTTGCCATTTAAAAAAGTCTCTACAAGAGGTACTCACATGTTTGACTATTTCAAACATAAGATAAATAGTGAGTACACAACACTTATATATAACGGGCCAAATGTCATGGTTACCATTAAGTGCAAAATTTGAAAAAGGTTATACTGCCCAAGTGGGCTGCTGTTTACGAAATTCAACAGTTTTCAATCATTTGTGCAAATAAGCAATATCACATGTATTTACATGTTAGATGGCTGTAAAGTGCTACCTTAAAGTGAAAAAGTGCAATAAGAAATGATAAATCATTATTTCTATAAAGTTTTAAAAACACAGGTCAAAAAAACGAGGGTCCAGGGTTCATGTTGTTTACATAGCCTCAAAACTACTGGTTTTTAGTTGGTATTACAGGACTAAACCAATTAATTGAGGTCAAAGTAAAATGTGCTGAACAGCAAGGGCATATGAAAGTTATAGATGAGTGTAACAATCCTCTCCCATATTGAGACCCTGAGGTGCTTTAGTATCGAGGGATATTATGTATCGGGTCTCCAACTTTCTGAGTAGGGCCTCCCTATCGCCACCTCTCCTTTGGGGGGGAACACAGTCTATAACAAAATATTTCAAATCAGAGGCATCTTTCCCATGCATTAACTCAAAATGCCTAGCTACAGGATATGTAGGATCAGCATGTGCTATTGCACGCAGATGTTGTAAGATCCGCTTATGGACCTGCGGTCTGGTGCTGCCTACATATCTGAGCCCGCATGGGCATTCCAAAACATGGACCGCAAACTCTGTTTTGCAGTTCAATTTTTGTTTGATTTTGATGGGAGAAGGAGATAAAGGTGTAACTACCTCACACTTGCTCACCCCATGCTTGCATGCTTTGCAGGTGGAGCAACGCAAAAATCCCTTGCTGTCATCTAACCATGAGCCTGTCATTACCTCTGGGCTACTGGATACCAAACTATCTTTCATAGATCGTGCCTTTCGGTACGTAATGCTAGGGTATTGGGGCATTGTGGCACCTAGTATAGGATCATTTGAAATCAGTGACCAATTGTCCTTGATTATTTTTTGAATCATCCTATGCTGGTTGCTGAACCCGATAATTAATCTTGTTTCATCATCAGGTCCACTGGTAGAGGCAGCTGGTTGATTTGCATCTCCTAAGCCTAGGAGTTCTAGCCTATTTATTTTGTTAGCCCTAGCAATGGCATTATCTAAGATAGCTGGTTTGTAGCCTCGTTGAAGGAAACGGTCCCGACACTGTGATTGTGCCACACCGCATTGCTCTTCGCTGCTGCAAATTCTTCTGACCCGCAGCATCTCCCCGTAGGGGATGCTGCTTATCAGATGTGCAGGATGATGGCTATCCGCATGCAGCAGCGTGTTCCCTGCCGTGGGCTTACGGTACAGTTTAGTTTGGAGAGTGCCTCCCTGAACATATATTTCAACATCCAGGAAGATAACGGATTGAGCACTGATGGTGCTAGTAAGCTGGATATTGAGACTATTGTTGTTAAGCATTTGTATAAAATCTCTCACCTCAGTCTCAGTCCCGTCCCAAACAAAAAACAAATCATCTATATATCTAGACCAGAGTTTCACCTTCGTGTTCATGGTGACAGAGTGTTCCGCCATCAGGACCTGCTCCTCCCAGTACCCCATGTGCAAACAGGCGTAACTGGGAGAGAAGCAGGCCCCCATAGCTACTCCTCTGGTCTGAAGAAATAGCTGCTTTGCAAACAAAAAGATATTGTTCTCTAAACACATTGAGATCATCTCTACCAGCATTTGCGAATGTTCATTAAAGCAAACTTCCCTCTTCCCTAGGAAGTGTCTGATAGCTTTTAGTCCATCTTGATGGAATATGCTGGTGTAAAGCGAGGTGACATCCATAGACACCAGCATATAGGTGGAATTCCATCTGAAATCAATGAGTTTTTTAATGAGATCGGTTGTGTCAAGGACAAACGAGGGCAAACTTCTCACGTGGTCTTGTAAGAAGAAGTCAATGTACTTACTCACATTCTCCAACAGACTGTTACATGCAGAGATAATGGGTCTGCCCGGCGGTTGTTAATAATTTTTATGGACCTTGGGGATGAAATAAATCACCGGAGTAACAGGATGTTCATTTTTCAGGAATTTGTACTCCTCCATGGTCAGCAAACCTTTACTTCGCCAGGCAGACAATTTAGAGTATATTGCATTCTTTGCTGCAACAGCATCCTGCATAGTTATACGTTTGTAGCAGTCTTTGTCATTGAGTTGTTTGTGAGCTTCTTCCAAATACATTTTTCGTGGCCACAAGACCACATTACCCCCCTTATCTGATTGTCTAATGACTAAATGTTTGTTTGCCTTCAATTTCTTTATCAGCTTATGGTATTCAAAATCTTTGTGGTTGTACCGTTTCTTAGAGTGTGAGATTGTAATTTGTAACTCCTTCAATTGGGAGTTCACACGCTCATGAAAAATATCAACGTTGTCTTTGGCCATGAGGGGACAAAACTTAGATTTGGATTTAAATGGTGTCTGACAGATTCTAGGAAGGGGTTCACCTCCCAATGCATTTTGACTCTCTGTTGAAACTGATTGTTCTTCTTCTTGAAGTGACAACAACTCTTGAGTTAACGCTGCTCCTAAAACCACTGTTTCATTGGAACCAGAATTGACTGTGAGGTCTGAGATTGACCCTTGAGTGCACATATTGTTGTTGGTGGCACCCACCATACGCGTAGCAAAGTGTTTGCGTAATTTAAGTTTGCGTGTGAATTTAAACATGTCGATTCTGGTTGTGGCGTAGTCAAAGTCTCCTCGGGGACTGTATGATAATCCCAAAGATAAGATTGAAGTTTCTTTAGGCGTTAACACAATGCCGGTCAGATTGATTACCGAATGTGTGCTGTCGTCAGAGATAGGAGTCAGATTTACTGCTGTGGTTGAGGTGCTGGCGTTTTGTTCAATTGCCATCTGAATCGCGGTTTCCTTTGCTTGCCTCCTGTTGATGCGGCGTTTGTGGCTTTTGCGCCTCTCGGCGCGCTTCCTGTTGGCGCGCTGGCGCCGGCAGCTGATGTCCCAGATTCGATTTGCGGTCTTGTTGTACCACTTCCATTTCTTCCCCCGGGGTGAATTTGCGAAACCCCGACCTTAGTTGTCTTCGTGTTTCATTGTCAGATTCACTATCTGGTTGTGAGCTGTCCCCCGAGACCGAAGACACCTCTGTTTGTCCTGTGGCTGCCATCGTGCTTTGGTTGGTGTTTGCGATATTCTCATTGATATTACGCCGCTGTTTGATGTTATCGTACTTCTTTGCGAACGTAAATATCTGTCCGTTTTCATAATCTAATCTATCGCGTTGGAACTTATACGCCTTTCTTTTTTTGATAATGTCCTCTTCTCGTTTTAAACGTGCATTCATTTCCTCTCTATATTTGGTAATTTCCGGAGAGGGAGGAAGTTTATCAATTTCCGCATTTAGTTGTACTATTTCATCCAACAACTTGAGCCTATCACTTTCGGCGTATTGGATGAGTATGCTCATAAGGCGTTTGGAGTTATCTAAATTGCATTGCGCCCAATCAGCCATCATTTGTGGGTCAGGTTTTTCGTAGGACGGTGCAAGTAGAATGCGCAGACCGCGCGGCACCCGCCCCACTTCTAAATAGCCTGTTAAAGACGTGTGTTCCCACCACTTTGACTGTTCGCTCTTGCTGCATTTTTCCAATTTCCTAAACAACTCCTTAACACCATCCGTTTTCCCTGGCACAGTGATGGAACCAGTGGCCGGCGCGGACCCCCCAGCCGGGGGATCCGTGAAGATTCCCCTGGACGCCTCGACACGCCCCCTCAACGTGTCCGCGGACATGGTGCGTAGCAATGGGCAAAAGTATATTTCATGCACAACAAGCTCGAACTCCTACCCGGCAGAGCTCCTCGGAGTCGCTCTTGTGTCCTCCACTCAGGGGTTACTGCAGTTAGTCTGGCTGCACTCGCTGGTACTCGAGCGTAGAGTTCCGGATGCCCGACCAGCCACCGCCGATCCGGTATTCCGAAACCACTTCCGGTCTTTCCGCTGTAAGCCGCCAAACAATTCCGCTATCCCTGGGGCGTGGCGGCGTCTCCTTACAGAGAATTTGAAAATGTTTCGAAGAAACGTCGCTCCTTGCCGCAACTTGCCCAAAACGTGGAGGGGTCTCGCCAAAACCGGGGGAAGCAGTCCCGGATGTAGAGATAAGGTATGTCCAGTTCTCAGCGAAAGTAGCGCAGCGCAGTTAGCCACACCGACAAGCAGGAACCAGCGAGACCCAAGTGGTGCAATTTGATTTTATTTAAAGTTCAGCCCAGCACCAATCCGCCATGACGCGTTTCGGCTAGAGATAGCCATGATCACATGACAACGTCACGAGGGATGACCACCCCTTTTAAAGTGCAAGTAGTGCCATCACATGTTATAGAAAGTGAAAACATACTCAACTTCCAATAAAGCTACATACATTTGTAGAATCACTGCATAAATGCATTTGTTACACAAAGAAAACATCCACATATTAGGAAATAGAATTCCGTCATCAAACACATGGCATTGGCTAATAAATAAACTTCATAATATACAAAAGTTAAAAGCCAATAAATAATTATAAATAATCATGTTGCCATTTAAAAAAGTCTCTACAAGAGGTACTCACATGTTTGACTATTTCAAACATAAGATAAATAGTGAGTACACAACACTTATATATAACGGGCCAAATGTCATGGTTACCATTAAGTGCAAAATTTGAAAAAGGTTATACTGCCCAAGTGGGCTGCCGTGTACGAAATTCAACAGTTTTCAATCATTTGTGCAAATAAGCAATATCACATGTATTTACATGCTAGATGGCTGTAAAGTGCTACCTTAAAGTGAAAAAGTGCAATAAGAAATGATAAATCATTATTTCTATAAAGTTTTAAAAACACAGGTCAAAAAAACGAGGGTCCAGGGTTCATGTTGTTTACATAGCCTCAAAACTACTGGTTTTTAGTTGGTATTACAGGACTAAACCAATTAATTGAGGTCAAAGTAAAATGTGCTGAACAGCAAGGGCATATGAAAGTTATAGATGAGTGTAACAATCCTCTCCCATATTGAGACCCTGAGGTGCTTTAGTATCGAGGGATATTATGTATCGGGTCTCCAACTTTCTGAGTAGGGCCTCCCTATCGCCACCTCTCCTTTGGGGGGGAACACAGTCTATGACAAAATATTTGAAAGCAGAGGCATCTTTCCCATGCATTAACTCAAAATGCCTAGCTACAGGATATGTAGGATCAGCATGTGCTATTGCACGCAGATGTTGTAAGATCCGCTTATGGACCTGCGGTCTGGTGCTGCCTACATATCTGAGCCAGCATGGTCATTCCAAAACATAGACCGCAAACTCTGTTTTGCAGTTCAATTTTTGTTTGATTTTGATGGGAGAAGGAGATAAAGGTGTAACTACCTCACACTTGCTCACCCCATGCTTGCATGCTTTGCAGGTGGAGCAACGCAAAAATCCCTTGCTGTCATCTAACCATGAGCCTGTCATTACCTCTGGGCTACTGGATACCAAACTATCTTTCATAGATCGTGCCTTTCGGTACGTAATGCTAGGGTATTGGGGCATTGTGGCACCTAGTATAGGATCATTTGAAATCAGTGACCAATTGTCCTTGATTATTTTTTGAATCATCCTATGCTGGTTGCTGAACCCGGTAATTAATCTGGTTTCATCATCAGGTCCACTGGTAGAGGCAGCTGGTTGATTTGCATCTCCTAAGCCTAGGAGTTCTAGCCTATTTATTTTGTTAGCCCTAGCAATGGCATTATCTAAGATAGCTGGTTTGTAGCCTCGTTGAAGGAAACGGTCCCTACACTGTGATTGTGCCACACGGAATTGCTCTTCGCTGCTGCAAATTCTTCTGACCCGCAGCATCTCCCCGTAGGGGATGCTGCGTATCAGATGTGCAGGATGATGGCTATCCGCATGCAGCAACGTGTTCCCTGTATGTATATATATATATATATATTACCTACTGGCAGTCGCCAGTAGGTAGTTATAGTTAGGATTTTTTTCAATGCAAAATCTCAAAATTCTATTTGGAATAACTTTGGCGCCGATTGACGAATCTGCCTGAAAATGTCCTCAAATTTGTCTCATCGAGCTCCGGTCCTTCCCTGAAAGTTTGGGGGGGATTCGTCAAGCGGGGGCCGAGATAAAAGGGGGGTCCCAAAACGTGTTTTCCCCATGTTAATTTCCATAGGGCGGTCAAACTCACTTTTAGCCCGAACGGCTGAATGGATTTCCACTAAACTTGGCAAAATTGTAGGGACTGGTAGCCCGATGTGCCTTTGCTATGTCTCAAGATATGTGCTCCAGTGGATTTTGAGTAATTTATGTTCAAAAAAAGATATATATCTATATGCGCGCCTCGGTACACGCACCAGGGAGCGCTCCAGGCGCGCCATGCGACTTGCGCGCGGAAAGCTGATTGGCTCTCGGGTGTCTGTAAACATTCGAAACAGTCTGGAGCGGCCACCATCTTGTGTCTCAGTAAAATCGAGACATAAGAGGTGGAAAAATCAACGGGGGAAATGACCATAAGGGGACAGAGTAGACCCCCCCTGACCCCCTAGGTTTGGTGTGAGGGCTATAAAAGAGCCCCGCGGGGCAATACATTTTTTTTTTTTTATCTGCGCGGGGGGAGCGCCCGGTACGCGTACCGGGGAGCGGACCGGGGAGCGTACCATGGGGAAAAAAGAATGACAGACTTTTCAAAAAATGAAGCCTTTTTTTATAAATTGGAGGTAGTTCTAAAAAGAACTGTTTTTTTCATCTTTTTTAGTTTTAATTTTTTTTTTACTTTTTCCAAACGTTTTTAAATTTTTTTGGTATTTTTTCAGAACAAAAACAAAACTAGGGAATGCAAAACTGCTCAACAGGAGCAAAAAAAAGGGGAAAAATTAGGGCTGAGGGATTGCAGCGGTGTTCCTCCCTCTTTCTAACAATCAGATCAACGCTCTGCTCCCCATAACAGAGCAGTTGGTCACACTGCTTACAACGAAATGTAATATCTGCAAAAACAGGCTGAATATTTGGGATCATCACTGCTGGTCTTCCTCTCACCGATGATGTTGAAGCTCCGGTGGAAGTGGAGGGGCCATCGGGTGGTGGATTGCGAGCCAGGGCCCTGGTGCTCTCCCGTGCAAAATTAATCGGGTGCTTCCTCTCAACATGTCTGATTAATGTTTCATTTCCAAAACTATATTTCCGGGTGGGATCTCCACGAGTACAGTGTCACAAATTTTACACGTGACTTTTGCTGCATTGCATTTTTTCTCCCCCTCTGGAAAAGAGAAAAACTTCCAAATGAAGTGGTCCTTCACTTTTCTCTGTGGGGGGACCTCAGGCAGGAATCCATCCGAAGAGTCTGAGGACTGGTCCTGGGAAGGGTTCTGGGAACCAGACATGACGGTAGAAGTTTTGTTTTTGCAGGAACAGACAAGAGGTGTTGTCTCAGCAAAAGCAAACAGGTTGTGAGGGAAATGGGTGGGGTGTTTCCCTACTTGTGAAAAAAAAACTGTTATTAACCAATGAAAAGTGTTATTTTCAGGTCACATAACCCGACGCGCTTACGCTACGCGCCCCAGGAGCGCGTCGCGTAAGCGCGTTGGACGCTTACGTTGCACGATCGTATTCGCTCGAGTGCTTCCGGGTGCGCTTACGCCATGCGTATCACGTGGACGCGGCTAAGCGATACGTCACGATTATGTTTTCGTTCGCGATATTGGCGCTTACGGGACGCTCCCCGGTGCGCGCCCCGGGGCACTTCATTAAACTACGCTTTCCGGGGCGCTCACCGGGGCGCGCACCGGGAGCGCTCCAAGGCAAAAAAAATAAATAAATACATACAAAAAAAATTGGCCAAAATTGTAGGGACTAGTAGCTTGATGTGCCTTTGCTATGTCTCAAGATATATGCTCAAGTGGTTTTTACGAAAATTAACTTTGAAAAAAATATATATTGGCCTACATTGGGCTATATATATGTTAGAGCCCAAATGTAGCCCAATGTAGCCCAAAGATGGCCACCAGAGACAAAAAAAACAAATGTAGCCCAAATATGAGCCAGATGTAGCCCAAATACAGCCCAATGACAGAATGTCCCAGAGTGTTTTAAAGAACAACTAGAGCGCTAACAGTCTTATATATAAACTGAGACCTATAGGTAGGAATTAGCATTTAAAAAACCTTTGAAATTCACTGAGAAAACCATAGGTTTCACACCAGTTATAGTTAGGAATTAGCATTAAAAAAACCTATTAAATTCATTGAAAAAACCATAGGTTTCACACCAGTTATAGTTAGCTGGAAATTTTACTGTAAAGGTCGATGGAAGAATAAGTAATGTTTTATGTCAGTAAAATTTCCAGCTAACTGTAACTGCTGTCAAACCTATGGTTTTTTCAGTGAATTTAATAGGTTTTTTAAATGCTAATTCCTAACTATAACTGGTGTGAAATCTATGTTTTTTTCAGGGAATTTCATAGGTTTTGTAAATGCTAATTCCTAACTATATATAGGGCCTCAAACCTATTTTTTTTCAGTTAATTTTCAAAGGTTTTTTTAATAGCAAATTTCTATAGCTATGAAATATAATATTTTTTAGAATGAATCCTATATTGTATATTTATGTAATACTTTTTTTTTAATGTATATTATTTATGGGTTTTTTTGTTGTTTTTTTGTTGCCTTGGTGCGCTCCCGGTGCACGTACCTGTGAGCGCACCGGAAAGCGCAGTCTTCCGATGCGCCCCAGTGCGCGTACCAGTCAGCGTACCGTTAGCGCTATTGCTGCGAACGAAAACATCATCGTGACGTATCGCGTAGCCGCGTCTGCGTGATACGCATGCGTAAGCGCACCCGGAAGCACCCGAGCGCATACGATCGCGCTACGTAAGCGCGTCGGGTCATGTGACCTTAAAATAACACTTTTTATTGGTTCAGGACAGTTTTGGTTTCCAAATGATGAAAGCCCTGGTCATGTGACCTGAAAATACCACTTTTCATTAGTTCAGGACAGTTTTGTTTTCCAAATGATGAAAGCCCCCACCTTTTTTCCTCATTCTCACTTTGTACTTTGAGTGAGGAAGACCTTTTTGCACAGCTATTTGTACCTATTTGTACTGAGGAATGGCTACAGTAGCAGCAGCAGCAGGAGCATCTCCAGCACCACCACCACCACCACCACCACCACAAGGACCACCACAACACCACAGTGGTGGAGATGAAGAAGAGGAGGAGGAGGAGGATGAGTAGGAGAGGCGCTACCTGTCTGAAGATACTACCCCCTACAAGCCAAAGGAGCACATTGTTTGGGAGTTTTTTTAAATCCCAAAGGGCCTCAAGAAAGTAAACGCACCAAAGGTTACGTGCCTGATCTGTGGCACTGTACTTTCTAGGGGCAACCCTGCAAAAAAATATTCTTTTGGCAACAACACCATGATTCGCCACATGCAACGCCGGCACCCTAACAACAATGCTGCGACAGATGTCAGAGAACTGACCAGAAACCCTCCCCAATCTTCTCCCAGCACCTCCCAAAGTACCCAACCCACTCCATCGGGACCAGAGACAAGGGAGATGGTCCCAAACATCCAAACCCAGTTTGGAGATCACAAAATTGTTTGCAAATTTTGTGGACAGACAATTTGCTATGGTGAGCAAAGCATTAAACTCATCAACCGTGCTGGTGACAACCACAAGTGCCCAAAGAAACCTTAATTTTTTCCAGTTTTTTTTTGCTCCAGTTGAGCCGTTTACAATTCCCTGTTTTTTGTTTGTCCCCATAAAAATACCAAAAAATATATAAAATTGTTCATGAAAGCCAAAAAAAGTAAAAAATCTTCAAAAAAACAATAAAAAAATATAAAACAAAAAGAATAAAAAAAACAGTTCTTTTTAGAACTACCTCCAATTTATAAAAAAATGCTACATTTAAAAAAAAAACATCTTATTCTTTTTCCCATATGGTACGCTCTCCGGTACGCTACCCGGTGCGCGTACCGGGCGCTCCACCCGCGCAAATCGAAAAAAATAAATAATAATTTTTGCCCCGCGTGGCCCTTTTATTGCCCCCACATCAAACCTAGGGGGTCAGGGGGGGTCTACCCTGCCCCCTTTTGGTCATTTCCCCCTTTGTTTTTGCCACCTCTTGTGTCTTGATCCTACCAAGACACAAGACGGCGGCTGCTCCGGACTGTTTGGAATGTTGACAGACACCGGAGAGCCAATCAGCTTTCCGCGTGCGAACTCGCGTAGCGCGCTGGCGCGCGCCCCGGTGCACGTACCGGGGCGCGCTTATAGATATATATTTTTTTTTTAACCTAAATTACTGAAAATCCACTGGAGCACATATCTTGAGACATAGCAAAGGCACATCGGGCTACCAGTCCCTACAATTTTGACAAGTTTGGTGGAAATCCATTCAGCCGTTCGGGCTAAAAGTGAGTCCAACCGCCCTATGGAAATTAACATGGGGAAAACACGTTTTGGGAATCCCCTTTTATCTTGGCCCCCGCTTCACGAATCCTCCCAAACTTTCAGGGAAGAAGCGGAGCGCAGCGAGGCAAATTTAAGGAAAATTACAGGCAGATTCCTCAACCGGCACCAAAGTTATTCCCAATAGAATGTTGCGGATTCCTATGGAATACAATCCTAACTATAACTTCCTACTGGCGACCGCCAGTAGGTAATATAAATATATATATATATATATATATATATATATATATATATATATATATATATATATATATATATATATATATATATATATATATATATATATATATATATATGAAGAAAATCCCCCAAACCGTCTTCTGATTAAGGAGCCTGCACAAGTAGTAGTTGTGGGTATTTCTCCCGTTTTATTCCATCATTTGCATCAGACACATGGTGGAACAGAAGAGGGACGTGTTTCGGCAGTCACGCTGCCTTATGAGGTCGAGAAAGGCAGAGTGACTGCCGAAACGTGTCCCTCTTCTGTTCCACCATGTGTCTGATGCAAATGATGCAATAAAATGAGAGAAATACCCACAACTACGTGTGCAGGCTCCTTAATCAGAAGACGATTTGGGGGATTTTCTTCACATTTCAAGCGCTAGCTGTAGCGCTTTTTACTTTATAATCCACATTTGTATAGCGCGAACGATCACCCGTAAGGGTCTATAGGCGCTGGGGTCGTCGGGAAGATTAAGCAAGCTATTGCCCAGAGTCACATGGTGCTGGGCTAATCTGCCGCCGGAGCCGGGGATCGAACCACACCTCTCCCTCTTTGCACCACCAGCATATATATATATATATATTACCTACTGGCGGTCGCCAGTAGGTATATATAGTTAGGATTTTTTTCCTATGGGATTTTTGAAAATTCTATGTCGAATAACTTTGGCGTTTGTGGACGGAATTGGCTAAAATTTTCAGGAAAATGGCACATTTTGTTTCCGAGCAGCCCCTGAAAATTTGGGGGGGTTATGTCAAGGGGGGGCCGAGAGAAAAGGGGGGTCCCAAAACACGTTTTTCCCATTCATTTTTCCATAGGGCGGTTGGAATCACTTTTAGCTCAAACGGCTGAATGGATTTACATGAAACTTGGCAAAATTGTAGATTTGGTTTGCCCGACGTGCCTTTGCTATGTCTCAATATATGTGCTCCAGTGGATTTTGAGAAATTAACATTTTAAAAAACAGATAAATCTGTGACAGCGTCCCGGTTAGCGCCCCGGTTCGCGTACCTGACGCGTAACGGAACTTCGCGAGGAGAAGCGGATTGGCTCCCCGGTGACTATCAACATTCTAAACAGTCCGGAGCGTGGAAATACAAAGTGGGAAATGAGCATAAGGGGGCAGAGTACATCCTCCCTGACCCCCTAGGTTTGATGAGGGGGCTTTAAAAGGGCCCCGCGGGTCAAAAAAAAAAGTTATTATCGTTTTTTGCGGGGGGAGCGCTCGGTATGCGCACCGGGAAGCGGTCCGGGAAGCGTAATATTGGGAAAATGGGATGAAAGAATGTTCAAATATTGTATGTTTATTGATTGTTCTTTTTTTTTTGTTTGTTTTTTATTTAAGTACCAAGATGTAGGTACCAATGCAGAGTCTAAAAATAAAAATACACCGTTTTCTTTGTAAATATCTTGCATGTTGTTTCAGTGACTG
This sequence comes from Lissotriton vulgaris, assembly GCF_964263255.1. NCBI lineage: Eukaryota > Metazoa > Chordata > Amphibia > Caudata > Salamandridae > Lissotriton > Lissotriton vulgaris. The sequence goes on along the minus strand of NW_028251488.1, from coordinate 9,175 downwards.
TATGTTTCTGTAAAGTTAAAATATGTCTTACATATTGGAGAATGAGTGAATGTATAAGTTTCTGGATGAAGGATTTGGTAGGTGCATGACTGATTGTATGAGTGAGTGATTAGAAGTGTCTCACTGAGTGCATGGGTTAGTGACTAAACTGTCTTAATTTGTACATCATTATATCTGTTGTTCTGCAAACTGCTGCATGTGTTGATCAGTAGCTATATGAGTAACTATATGGGTTATTGATTGGTTGCCCAAGTATTTGTATGGGAGACTGAGTGTGTGTGTATGGGTGGCTGGGAGGTGTGTGACTCTGTGCATAGATGTGTGAACAGTTGATTCACTAGATGTATGGGTTCAAAAGTGCATGTGGAATTAGCTGTATGGGCGGTTGACTGTGTGCATGAGTGTATTGATGAGTGAATTGATATCTTAGTGCTACATGTCAAAGTAAGTACATATGTAAAACACAGTACATGTGAGAGTTGACATATATAAATAACTGTGCATAAGAGCCAGTGAATGTGTGAGTGGCTGCATGGATCATTGTGAACTTGTATCAGGGATTGTATAAGAGAGTAAATATAGCCGAGATACCCGCCACCCCCTCTCAACACAATCCCCAAAAGGAGTGAAACCGGAAACAGTTCTTGAAGTTTTTGGAAGTGGGATGGAGTGACCATCCCGGCCGTATTTATTAAAACAAAATTAAAACATTAAACGTTTCATGTTATGTACAATTTCATTACCATATTGCGATGTTTGGCTAACCTTAACAGATTCTCTAATACAGAGGTTCTCCTAGCCGAACTAGCAACCTACAAAACATTTCTTGACATATTGAAATTGTACAACCTAACGTTTAAGGGCCAACGGCAAGGTCATAACCGGTGTCAAGATCCCTAACCGGACTTACCCCTCCCACTTGGGATGGGCGACAGCACGGAGGCGTACCTCAAGTGCAACTACTACCAATTTCCCTTGACTTGACGGGGGCACCTAAAACTCGACGCCAGTTAAAGGTCGTTCGAATACTCGTGTGAGGTATCTAAAAGGTATCGTGGCCCTTATCCCAACCCCACACAACTTACCGCATCTGCCGTCGCAGATGTCACTGGCCCCGGGAAATTCCCCAGGAGGGGGCTGTAACCCCTCCTACAAAGGAAGGGGCCTTGACCGCCTTTCCTTTACTTCCGGCGACCCATCCTTAGAAGGGACCGCCTCCCCATTGAGGGGCCAATGGCCACCTCTCCCGAGCGCTCCCATCCGTGTTGGGTGACGCCCACTCATAGGGATCTACTAATTAGTGCTCACCGATCATGACCTTACCGCCTACCAAAATAAATACGACAGTGCAAATTAACCTAAGAATACATTGGCCACTATGACCGAAAGAGCATACATCAAAATTCGACACTAACTGAATATCTTTAATGGCAAACATACTCAAAACGAACATTCTTTATTAACTCAAAATCAACATGGCACTACAACCTGGAAACGAAAACAAAACAAAATTAATCAACTTTATTATACACAACTGGCTGTCTTCAGGGGCTGGTGGGTGGGTCAAAAATTGGCTCTTCGTTCTGTCCCGAGCTCACGTGCAGCGAGGAGGTGCAGCTTCAGGGCACAAGAACAAGAGGATGTCTTCTGGTCTTGCGTCCCTTTTTATCCGTCTTCAGGGCGGGCGTATACCCGCCCCTGCCTGCCCCTGAGGGCGTGGCTGGCTGCGTCGGTGTCTAGGCCAGCCCACTCTAGGGCGGGAACGAGCGCGCCCCAGCTACGCCGCTTCGGGCATACCAGCTGAGACGCGCCTCCCGCCCAAAATGGCTTCCCGGGGGGATCGAGGCACTCGGCCATAAGTTCGGGGGGACCGATTCGGTCGCCCCTTTCCATATAGCCGAGATACCCGCCACCCCCTCTCAACACAATCCCCAAAAGGAGTGAAACCGGAAACAGTTCTTGAAGTTTTTGGAAGTGGGATGGAGTGACCATCCCGGCCGTATTTATTAAAACAAAATTAAAACATTAAACGTTTCATGTTATGTACAATTTCATTACCATATTGCGATGTTTGGCTAACCTTAACAGATTCTCTAATACAGAGGTTCTCCTAGCCGAACTAGCAACCTACAAAACATTTCTTGACATATTGAAATTGTACAACCTAACGTTTAAGGGCCAACGGCAAGGTCATAACCGGTGTCAAGATCCCTAACCGGACTTACCCCTCCCACTTGGGATGGGCGACAGCACGGAGGCGTACCTCAAGTGCAACTACTACCAATTTCCCTTGACTTGACGGGGGCACCTAAAACTCGACGCCAGTTAAAGGTCGTTCGAATACTCGTGTGAGGTATCTAAAAGGTATCGTGGCCCTTATCCCAACCCCACACAACTTACCGCATCTGCCGTCGCAGATGTCACTGGCCCCGGGAAATTCCCCAGGAGGGGGCTGTAACCCCTCCTACAAAGGAAGGGGCCTTGACCGCCTTTCCTTTACTTCCGGCGACCCATCCTTAGAAGGGACCGCCTCCCCATTGAGGGGCCAATGGCCACCTCTCCCGAGCGCTCCCATCCGTGTTGGGTGACGCCCACTCATAGGGATCTACTAATTAGTGCTCACCGATCATGACCTTACCGCCACAGGCCCGGATAGTTGACCGGCTATCCGGGCCCCCCACCAAAACTCCTAGCTAAAGGTCATGTTCCAACGTTTTTAACCATGCTAAGAAGTCTCCTATGAGTAACTCATTTCCCACCCGAGACAAATGCACACCATCCCCCATATACATACTGTCATCATTAATACAACCGTGCGAGATAGAATGCAATGTCCTGGAACGGAACAACCTACTCATTTTGTTATTAAGTTTCCTAACAGAATGGTTCAAAGCAGGGATCGAAATAGCCCCCCGCCACACTTTTCGTGGGATCATATGAGACCACGCAATTATGCACCCCGGAACTTTCCTCGCCAACCAACTTACGGTGGAAAGCATTGCCTCCAGGAGAAGTCGTCTACCGGTGGTGACCAAATCATTGCCCCCTAAATGTACTATGACTATAGACGGCGGTGACCTCATCCGCCCTAACAAACCCTCAAAGTAAGCTTGAAACTGGTCAATACAGAGACCGCCCCTTCCGTAGAAGGACATCCTGTACCCGTATTCCCCAGCTACGTGAATCATGTCACCTGCTTTGAATACGTCTGCGGCACGCCTCACGTATGAGTGGCCCACGACCCACACCTCCTTTCTCACAGCCGGTGATGTCTGACCGCTGGCCCGGTGTTGGGTCGACTGCATAGTCCGCCCCGCCTCGAAGGCTTGCGTAACTGAAAACCAAACAAAAGACAAGAAGTGTGAGTACATTGTTACAGCTTCACAACATGTGCAACCGCACATACCTCTTATAACAATTGGAGGACCAACGCCCCACTCGTTTTACTTGTTCCACATTAAGACCCCTGGCTGCAGCTTCAGTGGCAGCCCCTATCCGAAAGGAATGGGTCCCAAACTCACCCGGGTCCAAGCCTGCTGCGGTAATTGACATCGCGAGCACCCGCTGAAACTGAAACTTTGTCAGTGGGGTGGCGTCCGCGTGTCTCAACATTGTCCCCCCCCATGATGCCACCCTTTGTGCTAGGTAATCCTCTAAACACCTCACCGGACACATGGAGGACCCTGGAATCCTGCGAATGACTATGCAGTCTCCCACCCCACTTTGATCGGTTTTTGACTTGACAAAGGATACCGTCATAGTCTCACCCCTGATCTGAACGTGTTCCCGGCACAAACCCCCCGCCACATCCCGCTTGCTCCTTGCCACCAGCTCACTTATCCTCATAGCCCCGTGAAATGCAAGCGTAAAAGCGGCTCGGAACAAACAGGCCTCGAACTGAGACGAGCATATGTCGGGGAGTGTGGCCAGCAACTGGGACAACCTATCCAGACCTATCGGGCGCCTCTCATCTACTCTGCGACCCTCAAGGCGTTGCCACCCACGCAGCGCTTTCTGTACAGCAAAAGACGCTGTCGGGTCCTGGATATTATGAGCCCTGGCAACAAAGGAGATGGCAGCACGATGCCTCTGGGCTGTAGCCACCGACTTCCCAGCCTTACGCAAGGACATCAGAAAATGTACTACCCAATCCTCATGCCCCCAAAGTCCCCCTCTCTCAGTCCCCAAAAAGGCCAAATAAGCCCGAAACGCCCCTTCGTATGCCTTCCTCGTCCTTGGTGCTAGACTCTCTCCCACGAGGTAACGAAGTTCGGGGCACCGAGAGACCAGAGAGCTTCGGGAAAGGGTGCTGGCTCGGGGTCCGCTGAGGGAAGGAAACCCGAGAAAGCCTGCATTTGAAAACGAGACAGTGCATCAGCAGCCTGATTCATCACCCCCGGGACATGTTTTGCTCTGAATACCACGTTCAGTTGCATACACAGTAAGACAATTTCTTTAAGCAGCCTCAAAATCATTTTACAACGTGCTGCCTGACTATTAATGCATTCTACAACGGTCATATTGTCAGACCAAAATATGACAGAATGATTTTTGAAACCATCGGGCCAGGATCTGAGGGCCACCAAAATAGGAAACAGCTCAAGGAAAGCAATATTACTCGTCAGCCCCTCATCGTGCCACCATGTTGGCCACTTTTGTGCCGACCATTTTGTGCCGAAGATGGCGCCGAAACCCATGCTTCCCGCTGAATCCGTCCATAGACCCAGCTCTTCAGAGGACAAGGCCGGTTTGTTCCAGACGACTCGACCATTGAAATCCGCCAGGAATGCTAACCAAATACGCATGTCTTGGCGGACCTCGGCCGATAACCTCGTGCGATGGTGACCCTCTTTTAGGCCGACCATCGCCTGTGCAATCGAACGGGAGAAGGGGCGTGCCATGGGGATCACCCTTAAGGCAAAATTCAACTTCCCCACCAATTGCTGCAATTGATGCAGCGTAACTTTAGATGCAGTGATACACATTTGCAGGGCTGTCTTGAATTTCGATACTTTGGAAGCTGGTAAACGAAAACAACCCTCACTAGAGTCCAACTCGATCCCGAGGAACTCGAGGCAAGTCGTGGGACCCACAGTTTTACCTGGTGCCAACGGCACGCCAAATTGATTCATTAAAACACAAAATTCAGTCAAGGCCCGGGCACATTCATCATCCCCAGCGGCCCCAAGGAACAGAAAATCATCGAGGTAATGCATCACATTCCGAAAACCTGTTTTCTTCGTGTAAACCCATTGCAGAAAACTACTGAATTTCTCGAAATAAGCACAAGATATCGAGCACCCCATTGGCATACACCTGTCCATGTAATACAAACCTTGAAACGTGAATCCCAACAAACGTTGATCATCCGGGTATACCGGGAGCAAACGGAACGCTGACTCGATATCTGATTTCGCCATCAGCGTCCCGGGCCCCAGGCGATTCAAAATGGCTACGGCCTCATCGAATGATGCGTACCGCACCGAACACATTTCTGGATTAATTGCATCGTTTACAGAAAGGCCATGAGGGGCTGATAAATTGTGAATCAATCGAAACTCACCCAGGTCCTTCTTGGGGACCACCCCTAAAGGAGAACAAACAAAGTTCGGTACCGGGGGGACAGGAAACGGGCCGGCAACCCGACCTCGGTTAACCTCTTTCCGGATCTTATCCTGTACTACAGTAGTATGCTGCAAGACGGAAAGTTGATTTTTGCACGACCCGACACCCTGAAAGCTACCCACCGGGATGCGGAAACCATATGAAAAACCGTTTCGTAGCACCCCAGCAGAAGTACGATCTGGGTATTCGCTGAGCCAGGGAATCATCGCCAGGGTATCAATCGGGGTTGGTAAAGGCGCCCCTCGGACTATATTAGACCTGTTTAGCGCCTCCTCTACCCCCATTTTCACCCGATTTGGCTCTGCACGAGGACTCAGGATGGGGTGCCCCACAACTACTACATTCGTGTTTGAACTTACAAGACCCCGGGGGCCTAGTACATTTGCTTCTGTTGAAATTGAAACAGAACCCCCTCTTCCCTGTATTGCCGGCGGGTCTCGGGTAATCGTCTGTACCCGTACCCGACCGAAAGGGCGTCCCCCCATTTTGGCGGGAGGACTCACTAACAGCACTCCCTACCAATGGCACTTTCAACATTCCCGACTCTTTCATCTTATTCCATGTTAAAGAATCGTAACAGTCCCAGGTTAAACTTTTGTTATGCTCCATCGCTTTCCTGAAAAGGTTGTCATAACAGAACCATTGGTTACCTTGGTGTGATGTCGAGTACCCCATAATTCGTGACTGATATACTGGAAATTCAGGGAGCAAATCAGGCCTCCGTTCCCCCAAAATTGCCGTGAAAATTCCCCAAGCATTACCCCAGTTACCAATATTTTCATTCACTTTAAAGGCGGCCATTTTTGCGCGCCAAACACTCGGATGCATCAGATCCTTTTGACCCTTAACAGTTTCGACCTCATAGTGATCAACGAGCAGGGAGAAAATGTTAACGTATTCCCCCGCCCAAATCTTTTCCTTTATTGGCAAAGGAACATGTTGCCCCAATCTTTCTCTACGAGAGGGTGTTGACTCATCCCTTGCAATCGGCAATGGCCGCTTACCTGCACCGGACGCTGCTTCCGTCCCTCGTGGCTTGTCTATCGCCGCATCCGGCGCGGGCACCTTGGCTGTATCACGTTTCTCGCGCAACTGCTTTATGAGAGCTTGCGCTTCGGTAGCCATGGCGCCCCCATTACTGTCCCCCAACCATGCTGCTAACTGTGCCGCCAACTCGGGAGGCATATCTCCGGCAGACGTCGGGGTAACTATCACGGGAATCGGATTCCCCTCATCCGGTACCGGGGCCGGTACCGGGGCTGGCGCCTCGAGCGGGGAACAGGGAACCGGGACGTCTCCCCCGACCGGCCCCCTTCTCGGCCTCTTTGGCTTCCCTCCGGCCGGTGGACGCCCCGATCCCTCCTCGCCGTCTCGCTCCGCCAACCGCTTCTTAATTTCGGACATGTCCTTCATGAGTGCCCGAACCAACTGGTCAGTCGACATTCTCTTTGCTCCTTTCTTGGGCATCCTTCCGACGAAGTATCTAAAAGACAAAGAGAGAGATTAAAACGCTCAAAAATTGGCTCTTCGTTCTGTCCCGAGCTCACGTGCAGCGAGGAGGTGCAGCTTCAGGGCACAAGAACAAGAGGATGTCTTCTGGTCTTGCGTCCCTTTTTATCCGTCTTCAGGGCGGGCGTATACCCGCCCCTGCCTGCCCCTGAGGGCGTGGCTGGCTGCGTCGGTGTCTAGGCCAGCCCACTCTAGGGCGGGAACGAGCGCGCCCCAGCTACGCCGCTTCGGGCATACCAGCTGAGACGCGCCTCCCGCCCAAAATGGCTTCCCGGGGGGATCGAGGCACTCGGCCATAAGTTCGGGGGGACCGATTCGGTCGCCCCTTTCCATATGTGTGAGTATATGTTTGAATAAGTAAGGTGTGTATAACTGTATAGTTGAGGAAATGAAGGTGTGATTGATTCTTTGCATGACTGACTAGGTGTGTGAGTAACTCCATGGATGAGTGACAGTCTGTGAGTGTCTGTTTACACTGAGTGTATGTAAGGTTATATTAGAGTCTGAAGAGGTTCAACGTATTATCACATGAATGATATCATCAGTGATATGATCAGTAATGTCAAATGAGATGTCATCAGTGATGTCATTTGAGATGTCATCAGTGATGTCACCAGTGATGTCACTGACCATGTCATGAATGATGTAATATGTGACATCATCAGCAGTGGTTTGCGGGTGCGCGATATATAGTTAGTGCAACTAACTATATATGCGAATTTCAATGGTTTTGTGTGAGTAAAATAAGGTTTTGTAAATGCTAATCCCTAACTATATATGGTCTATAACCTATGGTTTTTTCAGTGAATATATATATATATATATATATACATATATTTATACACCGCAAAAGTGCTCCGATAAATGAGCCACAGATCCTGCAGGGTGGGTCAGTGTAGCGGGACCGGAGCCACCCGCAAATATATCCACATAACGCCTTCCTTACTTCCCGAAAAGCACACCGACCTCTGATGGGGGTTGAGAAAACGCTTTCATTTCTTTGCGAGAAGATGAACAGGTAAAGAGAATATATATGTATATATATTTTACCTACTGGCAGACACCAGTAGGTAGTTATAGTTAGGACCTAGTTTCCATAGGCAAAGCATTTTTTGTATTCCCAATAACTTTGGCGCCGGTTGCTGAATCTTCATGAAGAAAAGGTGGCTGGGTAGAAACACCCTGACCCCCTAGACCTTCTCAGAGGGCTCAGGGGGTCCCACAAGGACCCCCAGGGCCAAAAAAGCTTTTTTTTTTTTTACATTCGGCAGAAAATGGCGTTGGGGTCGTGAATCTTGCAGAAAATAAAAAACAATGAAGCACGGGCTCCCGCGCTTCTTTTAAATGAGGCCCCCTGGGGGCCAGGTCCCAGGGGCATTGCAGAGAAAATGTTAGTGGGGGCCACTGGGTCCCCCGCAGCCCCAGGGACTGTCACATCCTCTGGGAATATTGCAGTGTATGCGGGGGCAGTGCAGGCCCCCGCAGCCCTGGGGACCACAACCAGGGCTGTAAAAAAAGCGTGGGGGGGTCCCAATACCCCCCACGCTGCCCCAGGGACTTCCACCTCCCCGGGGTTTTGATAATAAACCACGGGGGGCTCATGGCCCCCCGCAACCCCAGGGACTGCCAACTCCCCGGGGCTCTTTTTTTCATTTGAAAACAAATGTGGGGGGGCTCAAGCCCCCCCACATGCCCCAGGGACCACCACCTCCCCGGGGCATTCTAAATTTAGAATTGGGGTCTCTTATGGACCCCCATACGCCGGGGACCATTTTCTCTCTGGGGTTTTTCAAATGTTGGGAGGGGGGCTGCGCGGCCCCCCTCCTGGAGCCCCTGATGGCCCTGCCAAACACCACCCCCCAGGGCTAGTTCCTGCAGTGTCCCAGGGTGCCCACCCCGGGACACTTCTGTTTGCAATGACAGGGCGGGATCTGTGCCGCTCCCACCCTGTCATTGTAAACTCTGCTTTGCTTCATTGAAGCGAGAGCAGGGAAACCTGCTTTGCTTCAATGAAGCAAAGCAGATTGCTTTTCCATAAGGG